>NC_086343.1:32096991-32328643 GCF_032445375.1 Bacillus rossius redtenbacheri
TATAACTATTATCGGAATCTTTTCGCGAAATATGCATGGCCCTACGTATACGGCACTTGGCGGGAGTCATTTCGTGCAGACAACAGAAGTCGCATGTGAACGGAAATGCGTAACCACGCTGCTGCCATCTTTAGCGAATGGTGCGAACCGGAGCTGAAAAAACGGAAACTTTATGGTATTAACTGTTTAAAAATTTTAACAATATTTGTCGATAATCAGTTCTAAGACAGAGGTTTGATATTTTATCAAGTCTTAACCGCTTTTATCTCAGCCGTTTTTATTATGTAGTTTGAAATTTCCGTTTCCTGATGAACTGAGTCAATGGTCGACGTAGCTTGTCCGGCAGCGAATTCTAGCGGTCGTTGCAAAAAAAAATTGGTTGTCTGTAAAGTCGGTTTACGGACGATAGTTTAACGTGGCAACGTCATAACAAAACATTGATGAAATGATTGCATACTGTTATTAATAAAATTGAATAATTTTTATTGAATTATCACAATTTTGTATGGATACAAAGAAGGAGTTCAATTAAATATACAATTTAATTGATAAATTCACTTTTATTTGCACACATTAATTCAAATATATTTATTACTTTAACAAAGAGATTATTTTAACCATTACTTTTATACATGTTTGCTATTTAACTTCAAGTTCGTCGAGAATTTTTACGCTTTTTCGCAATTACACATTTAACGACGAAGTTTGCTCATGAAATTAAACGTAGAATTAAATATAAATGTCCTTGCAGTTAATAAAATAAGTATTAGTAAGTTTAAGAAAGCATTTCGGCTTTAATCTCCAACCCAGACGCTCGTGGTGCGCTGGGGCCGAGATTAAAATTCGTCGAGAATATTTTACGTTTTTATGTCTTCCAGTGCGCAAAATGATATGCAATTGTGGCCCCGGGCACGAAATTTGATATATAATTCATTAATAATAACGCCCCTCGTGATAAACAAAGGCAAATATGTATTAACGAGTGCCTGGTTGCCGCCAAAGCGGGTAAAAAGAGCGCGATTCGTTCGGTTCGCGTCCGTCACCGTAGAAGACAGCACCGTAGGGGAATGATATTATTTCGTTTTTATAATACGATTTTATGACAAATAAGCATCCCAAATACACCAAACTTATTTATAATGTGTTACAATATTTTTTTTAAAAGATGTGCAAAATATCCTGGGTGTAATTTGAATTATTATGTGTAACTGTAAAACACCATTGTTCGTACAAAAACGTATTTGAAAATTTAACATTACTTTTAAATAACCGTAAAGATTGTGCTTAAAATCGGTGGACGATCGTTAAATTACATAATATTAATAATTCAAACGACGAAAACATGATTGAAAAGTCAAATCGATGGTTGTTCCAATCGAGTGGAAGAGAGATGCGGTGCAAGCGTACAATGAGCGTAACGGGACACATCGTAGTGGCACAATGTGCGTTACGGGACAGTTATTCGTGCGTGCAGCTGGCGTTCATCTATTTATTAGACGTTGTCACGTCAAAAAGAATAAACGTGAGATTCGTGTCAAGAAATTAGTTGAAAATCCAATTCGCTTATTTGTTTCGTGATTGGGTGAGTTTCTTTCAGGTACGTGTTTACTGTTACAACACCAATCACAGTAATTCAGTGCGGAAGCAAACACGTCCTGAGTGTCCCAGTCAAATAAGGGAACGACTTCTCTCGCAGACGGCAGCTAATAACAAGGAAGAAACCTGTGGTGCGGGTATACCTTGTTGCAGTCTAATAGGCGTTCAGTTTTTTTTTCTCGAAAAATGCCTGCCCCTAGTTATTATTAGAGACCCGGAAAATTCGCGGTTTCAATGACCTCCAGGATAGATTCCAATATCCTCTACACAGTCGGGCAAATGCCAACTGTTCATTGGCTGCTGACTTTTGAGTCGTTTCGACTTGGTGGCCTGTGATTCGACACTTCTATGAGTGAGGGTCTCTAATTGGCCCTCAGTCCTCCAGATTAACAGTGAACCAATGACAGACGCTGTACTAAGGTATAATTATTTAAATTTTAGCATAACACGAAATGAACCCGTGCATTTTTAGAGTCTCTAGTTATGATTCATTTCAGATGACAGGTGGCTAAGATCAGTATTTAAAGGGTCCATAAATCCTCTCGACTGTCCTGTGGGCACATCGCCATGTCGAATAAGAGCATAATTGCATAGGTGTCACTCGCGAGAGACTTCTCCAAAAAAAGCTCCAAAGAAGGACGGACGCAATCTTCACCGGCACCGTGCGGGCTGACAGGCCAGGGGTGAACATTCCCGGCGAGAGAAAGACAAGAGACGTTGTTTCTCCGTGCGCACGTCTGCCAGGTGGTGAGGGGGAGAGAAGAGGGTGTGTGTGTTTGCTTATCCGGAGACGTCTCGTGCGAGCGTCCGAGGATGCTGCGGGTCCATTGTGGGGGACACACTACCTCCATGCGGTATCTCTCTGGTTGCCCGCAGCCAGAACAAGACAACACTCCTTCCTCCACCGCCTGCCCCACCCTGGCAGCTGGCGCGCCCCGGGGCGAACAAATAGCCAGCAGCGCTACTGTCGCTACCAGTCGCTACTATAATAATAATATTAATAATAATAATAATATTAATATTAATAATATTAATGCATTTATTTATTCCCTCTTTATTTTGACTACAATTCTCTAAATTGAACAGGGAAATTTTATCTGTTCATCAGGCATACTTTGCAAATTTTCCCTGATCTCAACAATTACATTCGAACCACTCCGCGCAGTGTCTCTCTCTCCGTATTACGTCACGCGCCACCTGTGACTGTGACGTCAGAATCGGATGTTCGAACAGTGTAGAGTGTCGATGTGCTCAGTAAAAAAAAAAAATAGTGCATGGAGTCCCTCCAAGCGGAAGAAATGAAACTTCGTAATGTGGAAATGAAAATAGGAAGGGGTAGAAATTGATTTTTAGTGAAATCAAATTGTATAAAATCAAACTAAAAAAACAAGTAAATGAAATAATGAATATTATAAATTAAAATAGAACAAAAAATAGAACAATAAGTACGTATTTCAGCTAATTTCACGACGCTCACACTGTTTACTTCGCTGCATAGCAAGAATACCACGTTTAACGCAACAGTGCTTTCATACCCCCTCCATGGTAGCATTAAACGTTTAACGTAACCTTGTTGGAAGTCGCATTAGAAGTTTCACTTCAAAAATATAGTCATCGAGTCTTTCAGCAGCCGTCAATGATGAGCAAACATCTAAACCTCGATAACGAGCAAATTCACGTGTTCTCATGTTGTTCATGTCGAAAAAGAAACTTTCAAACGAGAATTTAATTAAAACACTGTCAATGTTGTTAAATTTCGCTAAACAGTTAATACTTTAAAGTTCCTACACATGTCAGAAGTTAAACTTCTCTGGAATTACTAAAATATTAACCTGAAACATTTAAAAACATACTATAACATTAAATGGGCATATATGATATAAATATTTTTTGCTTAAACGACTGAAATAGTCAGTAAATACTTACCACGAACAAACCTTAACCTTATTGAGCTGATCTAACATTAATATTATGTTATATTATATTATTATTTGCTACCAGGCCCATTTAAATTTTTCTGGGAGAATATGTATTATAATCATTGTAATGTCAGCTTTCTTAGGTATTTTAAAACTTGAGATTATCCTTTACTATGACTATTTTAGTTTACCAGATATATTCCAGGGTAGTTTCACCATCGTAAAGTGACATTTGGCATTTGGTATGTACCTTCATGTTTACGAAAGTGACTAATTCAAGAAATTAGTCCTACTAAATGTATACCAAAAGCTAAAAAGTTAACTTGTAAATAAAAGCGAACACATCTATTAAATCTAAATTATAAATAATAAATATTATTATTCATTGAATTTAAATCACACAGAAATCATTACGTAACAGTATTGTTTTATAAATCTGTGTTTTCAACTTATTATTTTAAATAATCGTAATTTATTGTATCATATCCGGTATGGTCTAGTGGCTAGGATACCTGGCTTTCACTCAGGAGGCTCGGTTTCGATTCCCGGTACCGGAAAGTTAAAATTTTCATTTTTTGAAATAGTTCACAATAATTGTGAAATGTATAAAAATGAAACCCGCCCACCTGCTTGCAAGCACATGAGAAGCGAAGCTTCGCAGATTGTTTGCAGTTTCACGTCAGCCACCACAAACACAGCATTGCTGCTCCCATCTGTACTGCATGCAACCTGCATTCTGAAATATGGCAACGAACATAAATTTTGCGATTCGAAGTAGCTTTAGTGTTAATGTCAGTACAGTGCCATTGCAGGTTGTGTACGAGATATGTGTTTACAAATTTATATAAGCCTGAAATTTCAGTCTCGTGGTCATGTTAAGAGACTTCATTGCAACCGCAGCCACAAAGTTAATTGTTCGGTGTCACCATAGACAAGAGCGTGCGCGGCATTTCATTTCTGTGGGGGGGAGCTCTTTTTCTCTTTGCCTGCTTTTTACTTAAAATTGTTTGCCTTTCGTTGGAAGAAAAATATATTTCGGAAAAGGGGAGGCTTTTTTTATATCCCCCTCCATTTTAATTAAGTTATTACTTTTAATAATCCTATTAATATTAATTCGCCATATTATGGTATGTCCCTGGCCATAGGAGTGAAATGGGACAAGCATTGCCCCGAATATCAATGCAGTTATCTACACCACTCTATTCCTTATCGTTTCACTTAACGCAACTCTCTGACCTGTACAATTTTTTTGAAGTTATACTTCTTCAGGTGCGTTATGAAAAAGAAATGATGAGAGTGAATTATTCCGATGCGCGCGCACCAGGATGTTAAAAGAGCTACACACAAATAAAAATTAAAAATGTGTTTTTAAATCATATTTTTTTAGTGATTGATGTTGAATACTGGTCCCTCTAACTAAAAAATAATTGTCAATATTAGTGAAATAAATTGTATTTTTAAACTTTTCAGGAGTATTTTTATAAATTCGTTAATGTTTCCGTATATATAATTTATTTTCATTATAAATTATTACATTACTATTTAATAAATAATATAAATTTATTATTTAGATCTAACATTCAGCATATCGATTGATTTTCATTATTTGTTAAAATTCATATCGATTAGTTTAGTATCGGCTGTAAATATGTTTTACTTCAAATATTTTAATTATAACATCATATGACGCATTATTGTAGATTCCACACATTCGTGTATGTTCAAAACTACTTAGCTTTTTAGCTGTGGTTTCTAACTTCGAATATAATCCAATATACATAATACTATCCAGTATGTGCACGTTTATGGTTCAATTAAACGGGGTTCAAACGGCAAACAAAAGATACATATTTCCGAAAATATGTATTTTCAGGTTCATTTTCCTCGTGATGCTTGTCTTACTTCACCGAGAGTAAAATTTGTTTGCCTTAACAACACATTTGTTTTTACATGGTTATATAGTATATATATATATATATATATATATATATATATATATATATATATATATATATATATGTGTGTGGACCAGAAAATTTCGCGTATTCAATGACCTCCAGGATAGACTTCACGATCCTGTCCACACTCGGGGAAACGTCACCTGTTCATTGGCTGCTGACTTGTGAGGCGTCTCAATTGGGAGACTCGTGGATTCTATACTGCTTTTACTGAGGGTCTATAGTTGGCGCGCAGTCCTCCAGGTTAACAGTGAACCAATAGAGCAGGAGTTGCATAAAGGTACAATTATTTGCAGTTCAGCATATCGCGAAATGAATCCGTGAATTTTTCCGGTCTATATATATATACACACATAGACAACAAACCAACCCCACCCCACACACATACACCCACACATCCTCGACCATATCACTCGATGCATGCGACCCTCTTACTGAATGGATTATACCAGCATGACAAGGCTACGGCCTGAGACGCACTTAGGTCCTTGTTAAACCGCACCCCTCCTACAAATAAACTTGGTTCAACTCTGGTTACGGGAAAAAAATCTATGTTCTAAAGTATTTAAACGACACTTAACCTAACCAAAATTTCATTTAAGTCACTATCACCTAGACGTGCGAATGACTTTCCCTCCCGAACCGAATAAGATCGAATTTTTTTTTGCGAGAATTTCATTTATGTAACAGACCTAACCTAACATACATTTTACTTTCACAACGAGAAAAAAAATGTGCGCAAGTCTTTCATTACTCGCCGTGATGAGTAACATCTAACCTCGGTAACGAGAACATTCGTGTGTTCCTCATGTTGAAAATGAACTTAAAATACGAAACTCGGAACACGAAATTTAACTTAGATTTTTTTTGGTAAATATGTAGTTTAGCGATATGTGTTAAAAAAAATTTCTAAATTCCGAAAATACTTTTATTCTATGTTTTTTTAACTTCCTCTTTTCATAAAACCCGGCGGAGATAAATTACAAATAATTTAGGAGATATCGCCGTTCTTATTTTGCAATACAAGACCTGTGCAATCATTTGATCGTCGCCATTTTTTATTTTCCCGTGTGTTCGTGAATGCCTAATTAATTAAAATAGTTGATTAGGTCAGGTCAGTTACATTATAAATACTTTCAAACTAAGCGGACATTAAAAATAATATGAATTAATTTTAATGGTTGTTTAGTTTCAAAGTATTTATAATGTAACTGACCTGACCTAACAAACCTTGACAAAGGATGAACAGTAGGAACTCACGTAATTTTTTTTACTTATTACTTGTGCAACAATATCCAAATAACAAATAAAACATTAAAATTTGAAACGTTAAAAACTCACCTAAGTTAGAGGCGGGTGCAAGAAAAAAAATTTCATACTCGTAAACAAGAAACAAAATTCTAAACGCCGCGCATGAATGCACAAGTATTGTGATGAAAATTAAAAAATTTGATATATCCTAAAGAATTTGGAATTTCTTATCTCCGCCGGGTTTAATGAAAAGAGGAAGTTAAAGAGCATAGAATAAAAGTATTTTCGGATAAAAAAATTTTTTTAACATATATCGCTCAACTACATATTTACTTTTTTAAAAAAAAATAATGCCAAGCGTGATAAATACACGGAAATTGTGTTTTTTACTACATTTCTTGACGCAAATCCCCCCTCTCCAACCAACCCAAACAAAATAAATAGCTAGCATGTCCCTGAGTTATACAAATGTTACCTATTCAAACATTTTTGTACATTATACAAAAAAAGAAGTGTTTACCCTAGGTACACACGAAAAAAGTTTTAATTCTATGGAACTACTAAAATAGTATCTGAAACATTTTAAATCACATAATATAATAATAAGTATGTGTTAGCATGTTTGTTTTGCTTAAACGACTAAAATAAATCTGTAAATACTTCCTGCAAACAAATCTCAAATTTATTGAGCTCATTCATAGTTAAAATTTAAAATTTGAAATTTTGACCACGCATTATGTTTTCATGACGTCGAATATACATACTGTAGCTTAAAAACAATTTGTATCTCTACAGTATGATGAATATCAATGTTAAATAAGGGTTGTCAAAATTGTAATGCCAGGATAAAAAAATGACTTTTGTTACTGGTCGCTATTTATTTTAATGACTATAAATAAAAAACAACGTATTAAATGATAGTTGCACAATTATAAAGTTTTTTATATTTTTTAATAACTAAGCGCGGTGTCATTATGCCATGTTCACTAAAGCAATATATACGGATGAATCACGTAGGGGTCCGCCATATCTGGGAGTGCATCGGACGGGAGAACCGTGTTTACACATTTCCGTCCCGATCGACTTCCGTCCCGTTCGTGAAAAATTACTCCCGCCGAAATTTTCCGTACAGCGAGGGCTGAGATGTTTCTCGTAGGAAAAGTGGTTTTTCTGTAAAGTCGGTTTACGGACGATAGTTTAACGTGACAAAGTCATAACAAAACATTGATGAAATGATTGCATAATTTTATGAATAAAACTGAATCATTTTTTATTTAATTTTAACTTTTTGTATGGATACAAACAAGGAGTGTAATAAAATGTACAATTTAATTGATAAATTTACTTTTATTTGCACTCATTAATTCAAATATGTTTATTACTTTAAAGAACAGGATTTTTTAACTATAACTTTTATACATGTTTGCTATTTAACTTCCTCCAATCTGTGTTATTCTGTTAAGGATAGGACGATGATAGGAAAAGAAGGAAACGAATGGAGTAGTATAGTTTGGCCGGAACTGGGACAGGGTTCAGGGTGTGGAGCCGAGAGCCGAGCCACATATCTGATTGTGACGTCACGGCAGCCATCTTGGATGAGCGTAACGGGACACAGCGTAACTGGACATAGCGTAACGGGACAAGTAGATCACGGCGGACATTTTGGATCCGCCATCTTAGATACTCCATTTTGGATGACGTCATTTTGTTTTCTCGAACATTCCGGCATTGTGTTTTCCGCCATTTCGAATTATGATGTCACCGCTGCAATTTTCGTTACGGTCGCCATCTTTAACTTTTTTTATTTATTATCCGATTTTAATGTAAAAAAATTTAAAATTTATAAAAAAATTCAATGAATAAAAATTTAATAAAAAATATTTAAAAAACAAACATTTACGACACAGAGTACGGAGTCCTCGGTTCGAACCCGGTGAGGGCAAAAAAAATGGCGACCGATCCTTCCCTCGTGGTGGCTGCAGGCAGACTGACTCCCACCACTTATGTCAAAGAATATATATCACCAGTGAGCATGACGTCATGTCCGCCATCTTTAAAATCCGTAATTTTAATGCTAAAGATTCAGGAAAAATTTAAAAATCATTAAAAAAATTAATCAACCTAATTAAATATTTAAAAAAATCCTTAAAACCACCGTTACACTTTTTCGTGACGGCCGCCATCTTGAAATCACCCGCTGTAGATCACCATCTTGTTTTCGTCTGCTAGAGTGTGCTGATACCATGTTAGTATAATTATCTGGTCACCATACCATTGTCCTTAACTGTAGACATTAAACTTTGACCTTGACCTTGAAATTTTAACTTAACCTTGAACTTTGACATTGACCTTGAACTTTGACCTTGAACTTTGACTTTGACCTTGACCTTGAAATTTGACCTTTACCTTGAACATAGACCTTGACCTTGAAATTTAACCTTGACATTGAAATTTGAACTTGACCTTGAAATTTGACTTTGTCCTTGTCGACCATCATGGATCCGACATTTTATGTTCAGTACATGCTACCAGGAGCTACCACCTGCTGGAGTACACCATCTTGTGTGTGTGTACTCGTATTATAGAGTACATTTCCATCAGGATAATTTTATACTAACCCGCTAAAGTGCAGTAATCATTTAAAACTGTGACACCCGCCATCTTGTCATTTGGCCGCCATCATGAAAATCCGTAATTATTTAGCTAGAAATTCGGGAAAAGTTCCAAAATTCATTAAAAAAATTAGCAATAAATACACTTATTGATTCGATCGATTCCCTTCCTTGGTTCGATCCCTGGATGATGCAAAACATTTAATTGTATGGAAAAAATAATAATTTTAATTAACAATGTTCAAAATATATTAATTAAACTGTCAGTAAATGTAATGATTGATTAGATCGAATAAGGTCCTTGGTTCGATCCCTGGCCGATACAAAACAACTTTAATTTTAAAAAATACCACAAAAGCGACAGGTTTGAGAAATAAAAACACCGCAAGTTCTTTTTAAAAAAAAATATTACATAAATAATACACTACTACAAGCAAAAAAAAAAACACAGACAAATTACTAAAGTCTTGTGGATTCCTCGATTCAAACAGTCTTCTTATTGTACGGACTAAGCCTTTTACATTATTTTAAATGTATATCCGATCCATTTATCAACGCAGCCAGAGACGGACTGAAGTTCATATCACCAGGGTTCCACTTATATATTCTCATTTGCTGGTACAACACATGAGTCAAAACAATAACCATGTTCATTATACTTCTCGGAGCATTTTTATAATGAAGATGTAAGCTATCAAGACGTGAAATTAGTTTATTTCACTTATTGCACTGAAATTGTATTCTCTTAACATTATTAGAACTACTGCTTCTTTCATGTCTGCGAGCATTTGAGGTGATAGTAAATGATGCGTCACAGTATTTGCACTGACGCAATGTACGCTCTTCACTAGTTGAAGTATCCATTGCTGATGATGAAACTTCGGATGATGGTGGTATCACATATGTTGAAATCTCCTCCAATGTTGACATCGTCGTTGCCAACGGGATCTGCACCTTCTCCGTCGTAGCTGTCGTCAAGGTTCCTGTAGACGATGGTACAACCTCCGAGTTCGACGTTAAAGTCGGTTAAAGATGCCATCGTGTTCGCAAGAACATGTAATTACGCGATTTATGCGCCAGATTAAACAAACTAGGTGATCCTTACACCGTCGACATCAGTAACAAACTGAGCGTCCTGCTGTCTAGGACTCGCTTATATACATGCACCGTATGGAATAATACGCTAGTCAAATCAAGAACCATTTACAATAATACTAGAGTCAAAACAACATTAAAGAATAGAAGGACCATCAACGTAAAGGCAGCACATTTGGAAGCACCGACAACGAAAAGTACGCACATTTGGAAGTACCGTCAACGAAAAGACAGCACATTTGGAAGCACCATTAAAAAAAAAAAAGGAAACAAAATTGGAATCACCATCAAAAAAGGAAGCACAATTGGAAGCACCGACAACGAAAAGGCAGCACATTTGGAAGCACCGACAACGAAAAGGCAGCACATTTGGAAGCACCGACAATGAAAAGGTAGCACATTTGGAAGCACCGACAACGAAAAGGAAGCACAATTGGAAGCACCAGAATCAAAAAGGCAGCACCATTAACAAAAAGGAAGCACATTCGGAAGCACCATCAACAAAAAGGCAGCACATTTGGAAACACCATTAACAAAAAGAAAGCACATTTGGAAGCACCATCAACAAAAGGCAGCACATTTGTAAGCACCATAATCAAAAAGGACACACATTTTGCAAGCACCATCAACAAAAAGGCAGCACATTTGGAAGCACCATAATCAAAAAGGACGCACATTTTGGAAGAACCATCAACAAAAAGGCAGCACATTTGGAAGCACCATCAAAAAAGGAATCACATTTGGAAGCACCATCAACAAAAAGTCAGCACATTTGGAAGCACCATAATCAAAAAGGAAGCACATTTTGGAAGCACCATCAACAAAAAAAAAGGAAAAAAGGAAGCACAAGTTACGAGAACTAAGTCTTAGTTAGAAATCAGAATACAACAAATAAAAACATTAAATTTTTATAATTAAAATTATTTATTTTATTTCTTTACATTATACAAATGCAAGTAAAACAAGCCATTATTGTATGTAGCCAGCTTCCCTCAGTTCTTTGAGTAAGAAGGATATTTCTTTGATGCACGAATAGTTTCCTGCACAAAGCGAACCATGCAGAAGTCTCAGCCGGTCAACCAATATGTTTGGATCTTTCCATGATGTGTAATCATTCTCTTCTACCACCATCTTCCTTGCACGTTTATAATAACTATTATTATCTCTGGTGTCTTCCTTTTTACCACCAACTTCAGGGTAACTTTCATTTTTGAGACAGTTATCATCACAAGCTTGATCAAATGTATTTAATATATCACGTCGTTTCCATCGTTTCGGTCTCAGGACAACGCCACATTCTTCGATCTTGTCAGCGTTAGGTGCTTCATGACAGTCTATGTCTTTGTCAACAGCCTCAGAGTCACTGTAACAATCACCGTTGAAGGCATCGTCTTCACCCAGATTACCGTAAGAATTCGATGTTGATGATGTCGAAGTGACTTCATCGTCATCATGCTTCCTTTTTAGGAGTCCATCATTTTTACAAAGTAGGAAAGATCTACTTGAATTCGGCTGGAATATATTCTCACTTTTCACGTTAAGGATTCTTCCATTGTCTTCATTCTTCCGTAAATCATCAACCTCCTTCAATTTAAGTTCTTTGTCGAGATCGGAAGAGCCAGGAAAATTATTGTCGTAATGCAGATCACTCTTCCTTAGTCTAGTAGATTCATCGTTGTCCTCTAGCTTGTACGCAGGCTTGGCGTTACAAGTTCTGCCATGTATTTTTAAGCTCTCTCTCCGCGTAAACGACTTGCTACATCGAACACAACTTATCACATTGCGTAGTGGATTTTTAACACAGTCATTCTTCTCGTGTTGCCTTTTATTCTTTCTCAAGATAAACTCTTTGCTGCAAAACTTACACCTATATTCTTTCAATACAGCGTCAGATCCCAAATCGGAATTCATATTAGTTACTGAGACAAATGCCAGATACTAATTGAGTGTTTTAAATTAGATACATTACTTAAATAGAATTTTTTTCATATTTCATCAGCGAGAATTAATATATCTCATGCAAAGGTACTTTATGCATGTAGTTCTGCTTTTCAACAACAGATGTCGCCACATGTTGCTTACAGGTAAATAATATTTAGTTCTTTTATGCGGGATGCGGGATGCTCACTAACGATCGCAAAAGAAGGATGGCTTCGCTAGACTCCAAGGAGAAGGAAGTCCGTCCTTCCTGTTTGTGCTTCTTAGATTTCTCAGAGATTATTATTTGACTGAGAAATGATATTTTTTCTATAATTTCCACATGAAAAAAATATTACATGTGTTGATTAAGTAGCAGAGATTCACTAATTATATGTAACCTTAAATAAATTAACATGACTCATTAAGTAAAAAATCCTTCATGCAGAGATCAATTGCTTATCTGTAACCAGAAGCACTTGCAGAAAACCATCAAAATATTGTCAAGTATAATCAGGAGCACAAGGAGAAAACCACAATAATATTGACAAGAATAATAGAAAGCACACGGAGAAAACCGCCACAAGTTTTCTTTGTTATCACATAATTACAGAGAAAAAAATAATAAAAAATTAATAAAAAAATCACAAAAAATTCAAAAACTGATTCTGACTTGGACTAGAACTCTATCTTTGCTTCACAAGCTAGCAGAACATTTCTCCGTGTGCTTCCGATTATTCTTGACAATATTATGGTGGTTTCCTCCGTGTGTTCTCGATTATTCTTGACAATATTATGGTGGATTTCTCCGTGTGCTCTCGAATATTCTTGTCAATATTTTGATGGTTTCAGCAAGTGCTTCTGGTTACAGATGAGCAATTGATCTCAGTAGTATAGGTTGGCCGGTCCTGAAACAGGATGCAGGATGTGGATTGTGATTGTCGGTCCGCCATATTGGATAGTGACGTTACGGCGGCCATCTTGGATGACCTTGACCTTGAACTTTGACCTTGACCTTGAATTTGATCCTCAAAATTAGTCAAAATTGGGCAAAAATTGCCCAAAATTCCTCAAAACATCTCCAAAATTTCCATTTTTTAGGTAAAAAATTCTGCCAAAAAATCTCAAAAAATTCCACAAATTAAAAATTTCTCTTTTCGAGGGAAAAATTTCCCGTTTCGAGGGAAAATTTCCCGTTTATAGTCCTTAAAAATCCCAGCGACTGAAAATTCCTAAAACTGGCTTAAAACTCCAAAGAGTTAGCCGCTTATAAGCCATTTCTAGGAATAAGGATACCATGACCGACATTATGACGTCACCGTTGCAGTTTCCGTTACGCCCGCCATCTAGAAAATCCACAATTTTTATGTTAGAAAATCGGGAATAATTTTAAAAATCATTAAAAAATTATTTGATCGAATAAATAATAAAAATCTTAAAAACCACTGTTGCAGTTATCGTTACGGTCGCCATATTGGAATATATAAATGTTGCATATTTCGTTACACCCGCCATCTTGGTTGAGTACCATGTCATTCTTACACTTTATGTTACGACCACCATATTGGATCCTATTAATGTTGCAATTATCGTTATGGTCCCCATCTTGAAATTTAGATGCCATCTTGGAAATCCATAATTTTTATGTTAGAAAATCGGGAAAAATACCAAAATTCATCAAAAAATTAACTTAATAGAATTATGATTGATTATATCGATTCCTGTCCTTGGTTCGAAACCGGTGAGGTCAAAAAATTTAAAAAACATCAGATCCTTCCTCCACAGAAGCCACATACAGACTGACCTACCACCACCAATAACAAGGTATTTACCATCAGCTGGTATGATGTCATGTCCGCCATCTTGTCTTCGTACGCAGAAGACCACCATCTTGTTGTAGTCTGCTAGAGTGTACTGGTGACATGTTAGTATAATGTTCTGTTCACCATACCTATAACCTTGAACTTTGACCTTGACCTTGAACTATGACCTTGACCTTGATCTTTGACTTTGACCTTGATGAACATCATGGATCCGTCATTGTATGTTCAGTACATGCTACCAGGAGCTACCACAGGCTAGCGGTCATTGCCATCATCATGTTTTCGTCTGCTGGAGGACACCATCTTGTGTGTACTCGTCTTACCATCATGCTGATTTTATTATAACCTGCTACAGTGCAGTAATCATTTATTACTGAGGTGCCCGCCATCTTGAAATTTGGCCGCCATCTTGAAATCATGTAATTATTTAGCTAGAAATGCGGGGAAAATTCCAAAAGTCACCGAAGAAATCAATTATTAATTTTGAAATTGAATCGATGGATTCCTGTCCACGGTTCGATTCCTGACCAGTGACAGTTGTAACTAAATATTAAATAAATTTTAGATTCTGTTTTCCATTACCTTTCACAGAGTTTATTAATCATTCGCTCTACGAAAATCAACTCAAGTCAATATTCCTCACCAACGAATTAATACAGTACCGCTATGCATTACATGAAAGTCTAATTTTTCAATAATCTGAATAACCTATAAGCCGTTCATATACAAAGCCACACATATAGATCAATTGTCTTCAGTCCATGAGACCGAGTCATGTCATTATCAGACGTATAGGCTAGAAATTTCAGGACCGCATGACCTTCGTCGTTATCTTATTATATTCAATTAATCCATCGTGACATTTTTTATACATACTAAAGGACTAAGTGTCCTTGAAAAATATTTTTGTAACACCAAGAGGTTTAAAACTAGTAAATATTCAATCACTACATTTTGTACTACGCGCAATTAACAAAAGGGAAGCACCGACAACGTAAAGGCAGCACCGACATCGAAAAGGCAGCACCGCCAACAAAAAGGCAGCTCATTTGGAAGCACCGACAAGTAAAAGGCAGCACCGCCATCGAAAAGGCAACTCAATTGGAAGCACCGAAAATGAAAAGGTAGCACCGCCAACGAAAAGGCAGCTCATTTATCATTGGCTCCAATTGTCATTGGCTCCAATATTCATTGACTACAATATTCAATGGCTCCAATATTCATTGGCTCCAATATTCATTGGCTCCAATATTCATTGGCTCCAATATTCATTGTCTCCAATATTCATTGGCTCCAATATTCATTGGCTCCAATATTCATTGGCTCCAATATTCATTGGCTTCAATATGCATTGGCTCCAATATTCATTGGCTCCAATATTCATTGGCTCCAATATTCATTGGCTCCAATATTCATTGACTCCAATATTCATTGGCTCCAATATTCATTAGCTCTAATATTCATGGGCTCCAATATCAATTGGCTCCTATTGCTCCAAATGCTCCAACAGGCTCCAAAAGGCTCCAACAGTCTTTTGGTTCCTATAGACATTGGCTCCAATATTCATTGGCTCCAATATTTATTGGCTCCAAAATTCATTGGCTCCAATATTCATTGGCTCCAATATTTATTGGCTCCAAAATTCATTGGCTCCAAAATTCATTGGCTCCAATAATCATTCGCTCCAATATTCATTGTTCCAATATTCATCGGCTCCAATATTCATTGGCTCCAATATTCATTGGCTTCAATATTCATTGACTCCAATATTCATTGGCTCCAATATTCATTGGCTCCAATATTCATTGGCTCCAATATTCATTTGGCTCCAATATTCATTTGGCTCCAATATTCATTTGGCTCCAATATTCATTGGCTCCAATATTCATTGGCTCCAATATTCATTGGCTCCAATATTCATTGGCTCCAATATTCATTGGCTCCAATATTCATTGGCTCCAATATTCATTGGCTCCAATATTCATTGGCTCCAATATTCATTGGCTCCAATATTCATGGGCTCCAATATCAATTGGCTCCAATTGCTCCAAATGCTCCAACAGGCTCCAAAAGGCTCCATCAGTCTTTTGGCTCCTATAGTCATTGGCTCCAATATTCATTGACTCCAATGTTCTTTGGCTTAAATATTCATTGGCTCCGATATTCATTGGCTCCAATATTCATTGACTCCAATAGTCATCGACTCCAAAATTCATTGGCTCCAATATTTATTGGCTCCATCAGTTATTGACAACATCAGTCTTTTGGTTCCAAAAGTCTTTTCAAAAGACTCCATCAGTCTTTTGGCTCCAACAGTCTTTTGGTTCCTATAGTCATTGGCTCCAATAGTCATTGGCTCCAATAGTCATTGGCTCCAATAGTCATTGACTCCAATAGTCATTGGCTCCAATATTCATTGGCTCCAATAGTCATTGGCTCCAATATTCATTGGCTCCAATATTCATTGGCTCCAATAGTCATTGGCTCCAATATTCATTGGCTTCATTATTAATTGGCTCCAATTGCTCCAAATGCTCCAAAAATTACATTAAATTCTGGCTTGTACTAGAACTCTATCTTTTTTCAACAATGAGAAGTTCACAAGCTAGCAGAATATATTTATGTAATTCTTTATTTTATTTTTAATTTTTTATTAATTTATTTTTATTTTTTAATATTTTTTCCCCTGAAATTTTATGATATAAAAGAAAACTTGTGTCGTTTTTTTCCGTGTGCTTCTGATTATTTTTGAAAATATAATGGTGGTTTTCTCCGTGTGCTTCCGATTATTCTTGTTAATATTTTGATGGTTAATCCGTGTGCTTACGATCATTCCTGTGGTTTCGGTCAAAGTTCAAGGTCACACTCGTCCAAGATGACCGCCGTGATGTCGCAATCCAAGATGGCGACCCTGAGAAATCTGAGAAGCACTAGCAGGAAGGACGAACTTCCTTCTCCTTGGAGACTATTGTAGCTATCCTTCTTATGCGATCGATAGTGAGCATTCCCGCATCCTGCATAAAAGAAATAAATATTATTTACCTGCAAGCAACACGTGACGTCATCTGATATTGAAAAGCGGAACTACTTGCAGCAAGTACCTTTGCAAAAGATAAATTAACTCTCACCACTGAATAGTGCTATTGTAGTCAGTTAGAGACATGAAGATTCGAAGCCACGCGGCCAATTAGTCATGCAGTCTCGTAAGCATGCGTTCTGGAAGCTTCGTAGTCCTATAGCCTCGCGATCGCGTAACCTTGAAGACTTGTTATCGCATAGTCTCGTAACCTCATGGGTCGTAGTCTCGTAGTCATGATGCATTGGAGTCTCGCAGACTTGAAGCTACCTAAGCAAGTAGCCTTGTAATCTTATAACATAATGCTGGTGGTGCAGTTGGAGCAAAAGAGAAAATTCCGACGAAGACAGATGCGTCAATTGGAGCCTTGTAGACGAGTAGCTTCGTAGACAAGTAAACATGCAGACTTGTAGACCTCTATCCTTGCAGTCACGTAAATTCGTTTTCTAGAGGATTCGTAGCTCTGTAGCCTCGCAGTCTCGTAAACTTGAAGATTCGTAGTCACGTAGTCTCGTAACCACATGGCTCGTAGTCGCGTAGACAATATGTCTTGGGACAACGTAGAATTGTAGCTACGAATCCAAGTAGCCTCGTAGACTTGAAGCTTCGTAGTCCTATAGTTTCGCTATCACGTAACCTTGAAGACTCGCAATCGATTAGACTCGTAACCACATGAGTCGTAGTCTCGTAGACTTGAAGCTACGTAAGCAAGCAGCCTTGTAATCTTATAACATAATGCTGATGGAGCAGTTGGAGCAAAAGAGAAAATTCCTTCGAAGACAGATGCGGCAACTGGAGCCTTGTAGACGAGTAGCTTCGTAGTCAAGTACTCATGCAGACTTGTAGTCCTGTATCCTCGCAGTCACGTAAACTTGTGTACTAGAAGCTTCGTAGCTCTGTAGCCTCACAAGTCATGTATAACTCGTAACCAGCTAGATCATTTTAGACTCGTAGTAATGTAGTCTCATAGTCTCTTAGACTCGAAGAATTCTAGGCAAAATATATTTGGAGCCAAAAGACTTTTGGAACCAAAAGACTGTTGGTGTCAATGACTGTAGGTATCAATGACTGATGGAGCCAATGAATATTGGAGCCAATGAATATTGGAGCCGATGAATATTGGAGCCGATGAATATTGGAGCCGATGAATAATGGAGTCAATGAATATTGGAGGCAATGAATATTGGAGTCAACGAATATTGTAGCCAATGACTATTGGAGCCAATGACTGTTGGAGCATTTGAAGCAATTGCAGCCCATTAATAATAAAGCCAATGAATATTGTAGCCAATGAATATTGGAGCCAATGAATATTCTAGCCAATGACTATTGGAGCCAATGAATATTGGAGTCAATGACTATTGGAGCCAATGACTCTTGGAGCCAATGACTATTGGAGCCAATGACTATAGGAACCAACAGACTGTTGGAGCCAAAAGACTGATGGAGTCTTTTGAAAAGACTTTTGGAACCAAAAGACTGATGTTGTCAATGACTGATGGAGCCAATGAATATTGGAGCCAATGAATTTTGGAGTCGATGACTATTGGAGTTAATGAATATTGGAGCCAATGAATATCGTAGCCAATGAATATTGGAGCCAATGACTATAGTAACCAACAGACTGTTGGAGCCAAAAGACTGATGGAGACTTTAGAAAAGACTTTTGGAACCAAAAGACTGATGTTGTCAATAACTGATGGAGCCAATGAATATTGGAGCCAATGAATTTTGGAGTCGATGACTATTGGAGTCAATGAATATTGGAGCCAATGAATATCGGAGCCAATGAATATTGGAGCCAATGAACATTGGAGTCAATGAATATTGGAGCCAATGACTATAGGAGCCAAAAGACTGATGGAGCCTTTTGGAGCTTGTTGGAGCATTTGGAGCAATCGGAGCCAATTGATATTGGAGCCCATGAATATTGTAGCCAATGAATATTGGAGCCAATGAATATTGGAGCCAAAGAATATTGGAGCCAATGATTATTGGAGCCAATGAATATTGGAGTCAATAAATATTGAAGCCAATGAATATTGGAGCCAATGAATATTGGAGTCGATGAATAATGGAACAATGAATATTGGAGCGAATGAATATTAGAGCCAATGAATTTTGGAGCCAATTAGTATTGGAGCCAATGAATATTGGAGCCAATGAATTTTGGAACCAATAAATTTTGGAGCCAATGAATATTGGAGCCAATGTCTATAGGAACCAAAAGACTGTTGGAGCCTTTTGGAGCCTGTTGGAGCATTTGGAGCAATTGGAGCCAATTGATATTGGAGCCCATGAATATTGTAGCCAATGAATATTGGTGCCAATGAATATTGGAGCCCATAAATATTGGGGCTAATGAATATTGGAGCCAATGAATATTGGAGCCAATGAATATTGGAGCCAATGAATATTGGAGCCAATAAATATTGGAGCCAATGAATATTGGAGCAAATGAATATTGGAGCCAATGAATATTGGAGCCAATGAATATTGGAGCCAATGAATATTGTAGTCAATGAATATTGGAGCCAATGACTATTGGAGCCAATGATAAATGAGCTGCCTTTTCGTTGGCGGTGCTACCTTTTCGTTGTCGGTGCTTCCAATGGAGTTGCCTTTTTGATGTCGGTGCTGCCTTTACGTTGTCGGTGCTTCCCATTTGTTGATTGCGCGTAGTACAAAATGTAGTGGTTGAATATTTACTAGTTTTAAACCTCTTGGTGTTACTAAAATATTTTCAAGGACACTTAGTCTTTTAGTATTTATAAAAAATGTCACGATGGATTAATTGAATATAATAAGATAACGACGAAGGTAATGCGGTCCTGAAATTTCTAGCCTATACGTCTGATAATGACATGACTCGGTCTCATGGACTAAAGACAATTGATCTATATGTGTGTGTTTGTACATGAACGGCTTATAGGTTATTCAGATTATTGAAAAATTAGACTTTCATGTAATGCATAGCGGTACTGTATTAATTCGTTGGTGAGGAATATTGACTTGAGTTGATTTTCGTAGAGCGAATGATTAATAAACTCTGTGAAAGGTAATGGAAAACAGAATCTAAAAATTATTTAATATTTAGTTACAACTGTCACTGGTCAGGAATCTAACCGTGGACAGGAATCCATCGATTCAATTTCAAAATTAATAATTGATTTCTTCGGTGACTTTTGGAATTTTCCCCGCATTTCTAGCTAAATAATTACATAATTTCAAGATGGCGGCCAAATTTCAAGATGGCGGGCACCTCAGTAATAAATGATTACTGCACTGTAGCAGGTTATAATAAAATCAGCATGATGGTAAGACGAGTACACACAAGATGGTGTCCTCCAGCAGACGAAAACATGATGATGGCAATGACCGCTAGCCTGTGGTAGCTCCTGGTAGCATGTACTGAACATACAATGACGGATCCATGATGTTCATCAAGGTCAAAGTCAAAGATCAAGGTCAAGGTCAAAGTTCAAGGTCAAGGTCAAAGTTCAAGGTCAAAGTTCAAGGTCTAGGTCAAAGTTCAAGGTTAAAGGTATGGTGAACAGAACATTATACTAACATGTCGCCAGCACACTCTAGCAGACTACAACAAGATGGTGGTCTTCTGCGTACGAAGACAAGATGGCGGACATGACGTCATACCAGCTGATGGTAAATACCTTGTTATTGGTGGTGGAAGGTCAGTCTGTAGGTGGCTTCTGTGGAGGAAGGATCTGATATTTTTTTAATTTTTTGCCCTCACCGGTTTCGAACCAAGGACAGGAATCGATATAATCAATCATAATTCTATTAAGTTAATTTTTTGATGAATTTTGGTATTTTTCCCGATTTTCTAACATAAAAATTATGGATTTCCAAGATGGCATCTAAATTTCAAGATGGGGACCATAACGATAATTGCAACATTAATAGGATCCAATATGGTGGTCGTAAGATAAAGTGTAAGAATGACATGGTACTCAACCAAGATGGCGGGTGTAATGAAATATGCAACATTTATATATTCCAATATGGCGACCGTAACGATAACTGCAACAGTGGTTTTTAAGATTTTTATTATTTATTCGATCAAATAATTTTTTAATGATTTTTAAAATTTTTCCCGATTTTCTAACATAAAAATTGTGAATTTTCTAGATGGCGGGCGTAACAGAAACTGCAACGGTGACGTCATAATTCAAAATGTCGGTCATGGTATCCTTATTCCTAGAAATGGCTTATAAGCGGCTAACTCTTAGGAGTTTTAAGCCAGTTTTAGGAATTTTCAGCCGCTGGGATTTTTAAGGACTAAAAACGGGAAATTTTCCCTCGAAACGGGAAATTTTTCCCTCGAAAAGAGAAATTTTTAATTTGTGGAATTTTTTGAGATTTTTGGCAGAATTTTTTACGTAAAAAATGGAAATTTTGGCGATTTTTGAGGAATTTTGGGCAATTTTTGCCTAATTTTGACTAATTTTGAGGATCATATTCAAGGTCAAGGTCATCCAAGATGGCCGCCGTGACGTCACTATCCAAGATGGCGGATCGACAATCACAATCCACATCCTGCATCCTGTTTCAGGACCGGCCAACCTATACTACTGATCTCTGCATGAAGGATTTTTTTACTTAATGAGTCATGTTAATTTATTTAAGGTTACATTTAATTAGTAAATCTTTGCTACTTAATCAACACTGGTAATATTTTTATCATGTGGAAATTAAAAAAAAAAAAAAATATCATTTCTCAGTCAAATAAAAATCTCTGAGAAATCTAAGAAGCACTAACAGGAAGGACGGACTTCCTTCTCCTTGGAGTCTAACGAAGCCATCCTTCTTTTGCAATCGTTAGTGAGCATCCCGCATCCCGCATAAAAGAACTAACTATTATTAACCTGTAAGCAACATGTGGCGACATCTGTTGTTGAAAAGCAGAACTACATGCATCAAGTACCTTTGCATGAGATATATTAATTCTCGCTGATGAAATATGAAAAAAATTCTATTTAAGTAATGTATCTAATTTAAAACACTCAATTGGTATCTGGCATTTGTCTCAGTAACTAATATGAATTCCGATTTGGGATCTGACGCTGTATTGAAAGAACATAGGTGTAAGTTTTGCAGCAAAGAGTTTATCTTGAGAAAGAATAAAAGGCAACACGAGAAGAATGACTGTGTTAAAAATCCACTACGCAATGTGATAAGTTGTGTTCGATGTAGCAAGTCGTTTACGCGGAGAGAGAGCTTAAAAAGACATGGCAGAACTTGTAACGCCAAGCCTGCGTACAAGCTAGAGGACAACGATGAATCTACTAGACTAAGGAAGAGTGATCTGCATTTTGACAATAATTTTCCTGGTACTTCCGATCTCGACAAAGAACTTAAATTGAAGGAGGTTGATGATTTACGGAAGAATGAAGACAATGGAAGAATCCTTAATGTGAAAAGTGAGAATATATTCCAGCCGAATTCAAGTAGATCTTTCCTACTTTGTAAAAATGATGGACTCCTAAAAAGGAAGCATAATGACGATGAAGTCACTTCGACATCATCAACATCGAATTCTTACGTTAATCTGGGTGAAGACGATGCCTTCGACGGTGATTGTTACAGTGACTCTGAGGCTGTTGACAAAGACATAGACTGTGATGAAGCACCTAACGCTGACAAGGTCGAAGAATGTGGCGTTGTCCTGAGACCGAAACGATGGAAACGACGTGATATATTAAATACATCTGATCAAGCTTGTGATGATCACTGTCTCAAAAATGAAAGTTACCCTGAGGTTGGTGGTAAAACGGAAGGCACCAGAGATAATAATATTTATTATAAACGTGCAAGGAAGATGGTGGTAGAAGAGAATGATTACACATCATGGAAAGATCCAAACATATTGGTTGACCGGCTAAGACTTCTACATGGTTCGCTTTATGCAGGAAACTATTCGTGCATCAAAGAAATTTCCTTCTTACTCAAAGAACTGAGGGAAGCTGGCTACATACAATAATGGCTTGTTTTACTTGCATTTGTATAATGTAAAGAAATAAAATAAATAATTTTAATTGTAAAAATTTTATGTTTTTATTTCTTGTATTCTGATTTCTAACTAAGACTTAGTTCTCGTAACTTGTGCTTCCTTTTTGCCTTTCTTTTTTGTTGATGGTGCTTCCAAAATGTGCTTCCTTTTTGATTATGGTGCTTCCAAATGTGCTGCCTTTTTGTTGATGGTGCTTCCAATTGTGCTTCCTTTTTTGATGGTGATTCCAATTGTGCTGCCTTTTTTTTTATGGTGCTTCCAAATGTGCTGTCTTTTTGTTGACGGTACTTCCAAATGTGCGTCCTTTTCGATGTCGGTGCTTCCAAATGTGCCGCCTTTTCGTTGATGGTCCTTCTATTTTTTAATGTTGTTTTGACTCTAGTATTATTGTAAATGGTTCTTGATTTGACTAGCGTATTATTCCATACGGTGCATGTATATAAGCGAGTCCTAGACAGCAGGACGCTCAGTTTGTTACTGATGTCGACGGTGTAAGGATCACCTAGTTTGTTTAATCTGGTGCATAATTCGCGTAATTACCGGTTCTTGAGAACACGATGGCATCTTTAACCGACTTTAACGTCGAACTCGGAGGTTGTACCATCGTCTACGGGAACCTTGACGACAGCTACGACGGAGAAGGTGCAGATCCCGTTGGCAACGACGATGTCAACATTGGAGGTGATTTCAACAGATGTGATACCACCATCATCCGAAGTTTCATCATCAGAAATGGATACTTCAACTAATGAAGAGCGTACATTGCGTCAGTGCAAATACTGTGACGCATCATTTACTATCACCACAAATGCTCGCAGACATGAAAGAAGCAGTAGTTCTAATAATGTTAAGAGAATACAATTTCAGTGCAATAAGTGAAATAAACTAATTTCACGTCTTGATAGCTTACATCTTCATTATAAAAAATGTTCCGAGAAGTATAATGAACATGGTTATTGTTTTGACTCATGTGTTGTACCAGAAAATGAGAATATATAAGTGGGACCCTGGTGATATGAACTACAGTCCGTCTCTGGCTGCGTTGATAAATAGATCGGATAGACATTTAAAGTCATGTAAAAGGCTTAGTCCGTACAATAAGAAGACTGTTTGAATCGAGGAATCCACAAGACTTTAGTAATTTGTTTGTGTTTTTTTTGCTTGTAGTAGTGTAGAATTTATGTAATAAATTTTTTTTTAAAAGAACTTGCGGTGTTTTTATTTCTCAAACCTGTCGCTTTTGTGGTATTTTTTAAAATTAAAGTTGTTTTGTATCGGCCAGGGATCGAACCAAGGACCTTATTCGATCTAATCAATCATTACATTTATTGACAGTTTGTTTAATGTATTTTGAACATTGTTTAATGAAATAATATTTTTTCCATACAATTAAATGTTTTGCATCATCCAGGGATCGAACCAAGGACGGGAATCGATCAAATCAATAAGTGTATTTATTGCCAATTTATTTAATGAATTTTGGAACTTTTGCCGAATTTCTAGCTAAATAATTACGGATTTTCAAGATGGCGGCCAAATGACAAGATGGTGGGTGTCACAGTCATAAATGATTACTGCACTGTAGCGGGTTAGTATAAAATTATCCTGATGGAAATGTACTCTATAATACGAGTACACACACACAAGATGGTGTACTCCAGCAGGTGGTAGCTCCTGGTAGCATGTACTGAACATAAAATGTCGGATCCATGATGGTCGACAAGGACAAAGTCAAATTTCAAGGTCAAGGTCATATTTCAAGGTCAAGGTCAAAGTTTAAGGTAAATGTCAAAGGTCAATGTCAAAGTTCAAGGTCAAGGTCAAATTTCAAGGTCAAGGTCAAAGTTCAATGTCAACAGTTGAGAACAAAGGTATGGTGACCAGATGATTATACTAACATGGTATCAGCACACTCCAGCAAACGAAAACAAGATGTTGATCTCCAGCGGGTGATTTCAAGATGGCGGCCGTCACGAAAAAGTGCAACGGTGGTTTTAAGGATTTTTTTTATTGTTTAATTAGGATGATTAATTTTTTTAATGATTTTTAAATTTTTTCCCGAATCTCTAGCATTAAAATTACGGATTTTAAAGATGGCGGACATGACGTCATGCTCACTGGTGATATATATGCGTTGACATACGTGGTGGGAGTCAGTCTGCCTGCAGCCACCACGAGTGTAGGATCGGTCGCCATTTTTTTGCCCTCACCGGGTTCGAACCGAGGACTCCGAACTCTGTGTCGTAAATGTCTGTTTTTTAAATATTTTTAATTAATTTTTTATTAATTGAATTTTTTTATAAATTTTAAATTTTTTTTACATTAAAATCGGATAATAAATAAAAAAGTTAAAGATGGCGACCGTAACGAAAATTGCAGCGTTGACGTCATAATTCAAAATGGCGGAAAACACAATGCTGGAATGTTCGAGAAAACAAAATGACGTCATCCAAAATGGAGGATCCAAGATGGCGTTTTCAAACTTGCCGCCAGAATTACTTGTCCCGTTACGATAGGTTCCAAAACGTTGTGTCTCGTTACGCTCTGTCCCGTTACGCTGTGTCCCGTTACGCTCATCCAAGATGGCCGCCGTGACGTTACAATCAGATATGTGGCTCGGCTCTCGGCTCCACACCCTGAACCCTGTCCCAGTTCCGGCCAAACTATACTACTGAATGGGAGTGTTGCAAGTTTATTGTGCCTCGATAAAGTCAAATCGATGGTTGTTCCAATCGAGTGGAATAGAGATAGTAGCGGCGCAAGCGTACAATGGGCGTAACGGGACAATGTAGGTAAAGGGACAATCAGTCATCCTTTTTCGTGCGTGAAGCCGGCGTTAATCGATTTATTAGACATTGTCAAGTCAATAAGAAAATGAATTATACAAAGGTGCACGAGCGCAGATTATCCGGTGCCTGACTCGGGGTCGGTGAGCGCTAGCTGCTGTCGACAATCACTCGCCGATCTCGGCGGGCTCTCGTGGTGGTTAAAGGGGGTTGTGAAGGGGGTGAAGGGGTGGCAGATGAGCTGGTGATAGGGCAGGATCCTCTCAGGGGCGAAGACGGCGCGACCTTCTATCTCCCGCGAGCACGCGTTAACCGCTGAAGCCTCCGCCGTTAAGGAGGTTGCCACCCATTACAGGTCAGGACTTTATACTTACATCAATTATAGATAAACTTGTAGACTTTTTCAATTGTTTAGCTTTCACGAAATTAAAAATATACCTATACAGCGCATACTTTTTGCATAATTAGCTGCCAAAGTTATATTTTTAACCTTTTTTTTGGGTTGTACAAATAAGGAGTATTTAATTTATTGCAAAAATTAAACTTTTGACTTGACAACGTCTAATAAATCGATAAACGCCTGCTTCACGCACGAAAAAGTGTCTCGTTACATACATTGTCCCGTTACGCTGTGTACCCTTTCCGCTCATTGTACGCTTGCGCCGCATCTATCTCTCTTCCACTCGATTGGCCTATGCGTCCGAGGAGAAGAAAGACAGCGGCAGCACACAACTTACATCTACACGTGAACTGTTTCGTCAACTGTTTATAAAGTGAAGTGAAAAGTTAATGTGGTTTTCATTGCTTATTACAACAACAATCTTGGCATTAAAGGTTAATTATTCCTCCATTTAAAAAATCTGATTACTAGTATAATTTCAAGTATTTATTCTTTTATTATTAAAGCATCGGCATCTGTCGGTGAGTGCAATTATAATAGGTTATGTTACAATTGATTAAATGATTCAATTTTATTCATAAAATTATGCAATCTTTTCATCAATGTTTTATTATGACGTTGTCACGTTAAACTATCGTCCGTAAACCAACTTTACAGACAACCAATTTTTTAATGTATAACTGCAATGCCACTGGCTACTTCAAGAAATGGTTTTAATTTATTTCAGAAAATATTAATTAATTTTACCTGGCATTTCAAAAACCTCATTTTTGTTAACGATTTTGACAGCCAAGGAACATGAAATAAGTTTTTGTGATAGAAATGAAAACCATATCATGAAGTAGTCAGTGGCATTAAAGTTAAACCTAAAAAGTTTCAGTTCTGCAATAAATTAAATTCTCATTATTTGTACAAACCAAAAAAAAAAAAACGTTAAAGATGCAACTTTGGTAGCTAATTATGCAAAAAGTATGCGCTGCGTATAATTTTAATTTCGTGAAAGTTAAACAATTCAAAAAGTCTTAAAGTTGATCAGTGATTAATACAAATATAAATTTCATGACCTGAAATGGGAGGTACCCCCTTAAGGGGCCCGTCTCGTCAGGGGTGTATCTGGGTTAGTGAGGCGGGATGATAAGCGCGACGCTGGCTGGTGCTTCTAGCGCGGTATCGCCTCTAAGCGCAAGGCTCTGAACTGGCGCGCAGTCTTCTCGTCGTCACAGGATAACTCAGAAATTTGAGCGGTGACCGTAACATTATATTGCGGATAAATTAAAAGAAAGGTGTAATGCAAGTCCCTTAAGTGCTTTCAAGAATCTGTACAGGTTGTTTTACGCCTAAAAATTATTCCGAAAACACGCGTTTTAGCCATTTTAACTCTTCTAAAAACACAGTTTCAAAACTTAATCCGAAATCAAAAGTACTTTTAGGCTCTCAGCGAACTCTTAAATGCTTTTCGTAAGCAGACTCCACTCGGATATCTCGAGTAGTTTTGGAATCACGTTTTTCCTGAAGCTCTGCGCACCGCGTGTGTGCCCGGGTGGGCGGGGGCCTTAACCACGCTGCGGCTGCTGTGACACTGCTGACGTCTGCCGCGTCTCTCTGTAGTTAAGTCTTCCCGGCCATCTCTCTTGCGTCACGACCACACACTGTCAGTCCCCGTTTACACATTGAGTGGCACACACATACCTACATTTATCTGTACTTTTACAAAAGATTTCTTCAGGAAGCAGTTACCAAAAAGTAGTTTTGTAAAACTAAAAGAAATATAGTAGCTTGGCTTCTGGGTTGTAGACGCGCCCTCGGCGAATAATCCACCGACGTTTCGGTCGACTTTGCAGTCACCATCATCAGGGAGCAGTTAACTGTTTTAAGTAAGTAGGTAACTGTGACCTGATGATGCCGACAGCGATGTCACCCGAAACGTCGGTAGATTATTCGCCGAGGGCGCGGTTACAACCCAGAAGCCAAGCTACTTCAGACAATGGCGGTGAAAGCCTGCGAACATTATTAAAAGAAAGATACTGTAAATTTTTTACAACACATGGCTATAATTATTATTTTAACGTAACGAACATTGGCGCATAGTTATTTTATTTTAATTGTTGTTTCATTCAAGAATTTTTTAAAAATTTTTTTTGAAAACCGTTGAAAAGTTAATCGAATATTGAATAATTTGACTTTGTTTTGTTATTCTTATGAATGTGCGCAGTTGATGCTGGAAAGCTATTCAGGGAACGGTTTACGAATAACTTTTAACTGTTGGAGGTCCTGGGGCAACACAAATCACAAATGCCCTAGGTAAGAATCAGGATCCTGTATTACAGTTTAACGCCAGCGGGGTTTTTGCAAGTAGTTCGCTCTAGGAGAGCGATTAGAGTAGACAGCGACTGGCGTCTAAAGCAGCACTGTGTATATCAACATAACCAAACACAACAAGTAATTAATAGGTGATCTGTGATATCTAGACTATAAAGAGCACCAAACAGACCTGAAATATGTGAAAGTCAATACAATGACGACTGCAAAATTGTTGATAGATTATTTAATTTTCCATTTTAAGAAATTTTTATTTTTCTATAAGCCAAAGAGGCCCTTACTTTTTACAACCCACTGAATTTGAAGACTTTTAATTTAAGTCATAAATGTCGACGGAATAAATTTCTAAATTCTTGTAAATTTTGGAATCGAGTGGGAACGAAATCTAATTCCAGCTTATAATCCTAAACTTTCACTCACTGCTTCTAAACCTTCGCTCATCAAAGTTTACTGGTATTTTAACAAGATAATTTATAACATAATCTTCGAGATCTTATAGTGGGACGCAGAAAGTATTGAATATAATTAAAAATAAACTGTTTTCAAAAGCTGCTTACAAACAACGTCTAAAACGAAGGTTAAAACTTTTAAAACTTGTATGGTTTATTCATATTATCAAAGAGAACTTAGTAAAATAATGTTTGTAAATAAATTCGCATATACAAACTGCGATTATTTTATTATTGGACGTAACAGAAAGCTTGTTTATAGCAATAAATCGTGAAACTCTTACGGAGGACTTCATTTATTGGTTGTTCGTGTTTTGCACATGATTTTAAATAAATGTTAATGTAACGATATGTAATTGTATGAAAAAGACTTTTTTCTATTAAAGTCTTTATGTAATGGTGTTTTATGAACTTAAAGGCAAATATTTATGTCGATCTTATCATGTACTAAAAGTAAGAAATCACGAGGTAAACGTTCGTACGTACCTTCGTCTAAAAAAAAAATTAATTTTAGTAATCATTCATTAAATCATTAACAATTTGATTTCCCCAAAACCATTAAAACCTTGAGTTTTTTTTGGGTGTGGGAAAAACTAATTTTTGTTGATTTATGAATGAAATACAAAAAAAAAACATTTCTAAGAATAAGGATACATATAAACGAATATTCCAAAACTGTAAACCACACAATTTATTGCTTTGGGTACTTGCTAGGACTGACATAAAAATCTGCCTGTAAGATCATAAAAACTTTTTATTAAGGAATATTTTTTAGTGGAAACGGAATTTTATAAACAATTAAAAGTGATTGTACTTCACTATCATTTTTTTTTTGTAAATGAAACAGAAATTATCATTTAAAAAACAGATATTTGTAAATTTATACATTTACATTGAAGTAACTGTCGAAATAGTATCGCTATAATAAAAAAATTTGGTTTACTACTGGGTTCGTATTCTTATCCGAGAATTTGTGTTTTGTGTTGTCCAAGAACATACAATAGTTATGGTTATTTGTAAATCGTTTCCTGAAAAACATTTGCCAATATTTAATGAGCATATAATAAGAATGATAGAAAAAATACAGGTTAATATATATATATATATATTCGATTAAATTATCCGTGGTATTATCAGAATATAAAATTATGCGCCAATTTTTTGAAGTGCGGCAAGATATATTGAGTATTTTTTTCAAACATATATTTAATTTATGCAAAAATAACCATATTAATGTGTTGTTAAAATTTACAGTAGTTTTTTTTTGTATTTTCGTCTTTGCGTTTGTATGTTTGCTGCGTTGTTTTCGGTCTGCGTTTACTGTTCTTTTGGAAACTGTCTCGTCGTTGTTAGCCCACTAGGTTCGTTGTGCTGTTAATTTCTCATGACTTGGGACCAGAAAATTTCGCGGGTTCAATGACCTGTAGGATGAACTCCATAGTTCTACGTACACTCGGTCAAATGCCACCCACTGATTGGCTGCTGTCTTGTGGGACGTTCCAGCGTAGCAGCTTGTGATTCGATAAAGCTTTGGTTGGGTGTTTCTCATTGGCCCAGAGTCATCCAGGTGAGTTGTGAGCCAATAGCTGAGGCAGCACTGAGGTATAACGATTTGTATTTTAGCCTATCGCGAAATGAATTCGCGAATTTTTCCGGTCTCTACTCGTGAATAAATTCATTCCACGGAATTCCCTTACTGTCTGGTAGTAAATGTTTGAATGTGTTCACCTGTGCTGTCGTCATTGTGTTGTCCATAACAGACTGTTTAGTTTCTTCATCTAAACGTTCGACGTAAGCTGATATAAGATTGTTCTCTGTGAATTTTCTATTCCATTGCCTGAATCATTTCGAGAACGTAAAGTTTTCTTGTTTTATTACAAATTATTTTTGTTTTTTTTTTGGCTATTGGTAGGGGCAGGAATTTTTCTGCGATTAAATCTGAACGCATATTGGAACTGCAACAAGGTATACCCGCACCAGCGGTTTCTTCCTTGTGATTGGCGGCCGTCTGCGAGAGAAGTCGTTGCCTTGATGTGACCGAGCCACTCAGGATGCGATTGCTTCCGCAATGAATTACTGTGATTGGCGTTGTAACAACCGTCGTGTACCTGAAAGAAACTCACCCAACCACGAAACACAGGCGATGCTACAGTGTTTTAACTTTCAGCTAGTCTCGGAATCTCTTCGCGAGACGTGCATGGCCCTAGCGACTGGTTTTTCGAAGGGATCTTTTATGAATGCACAAATAGATGAATTCTGTGGGTGAATTTATTTGTAATCGTTAGAGACATGAAAAATTCGCGGGTTCATTTCGCGATAGGCTAGAATCCAAATACATTTGCCTTCCTTGCTGCTTCAGTGATTGGGCCACAGTTTATCTGAAGGACTCTCGACCAATGGAAAAGGTTCTACAGAAGAAGTATCGAATCACAAGCATCCCAGTTAACATGTGTCACGAGTTAGTAGCCAATCAGCCGGTGTAATCTGCACAAGTACAAAGAGGATCATGGAGTCTATCCTATAGGTCATTGAATACGCGAATTTTTCCGGTCCCTAGTAATCGTGCGCACAGACACGAACTAATAGCCCCTTCAACGCGTGTGATCGCAGTAAGAGTTGGGTGACGGCTGCTACAGGCCAGGGGTGCAGGGAACGCAGACCGAGTGCAGTGCGCCGATGAAGCCAGGTCGCTAACAGCTGCGCCGCCGCTAATGCAGGCGGCGAAGTGAGGCCATTTGCTAATTGGGCCCGTGGCGAGCAGGCGTTCGACGTCAATTAGGGCGCCCGCCCATTTCCTGCGCAGCTGAATGTTTGCCTAACGGGTGTTCGCGGTGCTCCGGCACAACGCCTGGGGACCAGATGTGCGTTGAAACACGGCAGCTCTGTCCGGGTCTCGTGGTTGGCCGGGTTTTAGTTATCAGGCGCACGTCCATTTGTCAGCGCACCAATCACAGCAATCCAGCGCGGAAACAAACGGGTCCCAAATAGAGACCGGAAAAATTCGCGGATTCCTTTCGAGACAGGCTGGAATCCAAACTCGTTTAGTTTAATGCTGCGTCAGTGATTGGACCGCAATTTACACTCAACAAAAGAAGTATCGAATCATAAGAATCGCAGTAAACAGGTGTCCCGAGTCGGTAGCCAATGACCAGGTGATAGTTTCCCGAGTACATAGAGAATCGTGGAGTCTATCCTAGTGGTCATTGAAACCGCGAATTTTTCCAGTCCCTAGTCCCGAATGGCCCGGCCGAACAGGGCCGATGGCTTCTCTCGCAGACGGCCGCCAATCACAACGGAACAATCGCTGGAGTGTACATACCTTGTTGCAGACTAGTGAGCAATCAGAATTTTTTTTTTTCCTTCTGGGAATATACTTGCCTCTAACTGCTAACATGGGTTTCGAAACTACCAGAATAACTGGTAATTTTATTTATTATTAGAGACATGCAAAATCCGCGGATACATTTCGCGATAGGCTAGCATGAAAACAACTATACCTTCGTACCGCTTCTGCGATTTGCCCACATTTTATCCGGGGAACTGTGAGCCAATGAGAAACACTAAACCAAGAAAGTGCCGAATTAAGGACAGCTTAGTTGAGACGTCTCACGCGTCAGTAGCCAATGAACAGGTATCATTTCCGCGAGTATTTACAGGACTCTGGAGTCTATCCTAGAGGTCAATATATCCGTGAATTTTGCAAGTCTCTGTTGTTTGGTAGGAGTAACTTCGTTAAATGCGACGGAGGTCAAGGAACGGAAATGTGTAACAACCAACGTGATGCCATCTGTGGTGGATGGCGCGAACCAAAGTTCGCAAAGAACAAGGCAAAATTTATAGTATTGAATGTTCTATGAATTTTTAACAGGATGGGAAGCATTTTAATAAAATTCCCTTGTCGAATATCTGGTCCAAAGCCTGTGTTTAGAATTTTCCCAAGTATTTTTCGCTTTTATCGTAGTCTTTACATTATATGTTTTAAATTTTCTGTCAGCTTATAGTCGATGAAGCCGCTCCGGCAACCAATTCTAGCGGCGGGTGCGGAAACCACGCGTGATTCGCGTCAAGAAATTTAGTTGAAAATACAATTTGCTTATAGTTATCACTAGAGACCTGCAAAATTCGCGGTTTCGATGGTCTTCAGGATAGACTGCACATACCCCTGTACACTCGGGCAAATATCGCAAGTTCTGCCGACTTGTAAGTCGTCTCAGCTGGTTTGTCTGTGATTCGATCCTACTTTGGTTGAGGGCTTATAACTGGTTGAGATTCGACCAGATGAACAGTAAGCCAATAGCAAAATTATCTAAGATATATATATGTGTTTGAATTCTAGCTTATCACCGAATGAATCCGCGAATTTTGCAGGTCTCTAGTTATCACGTTCGGAATAATTTTTAATAATTCTACGTTAAATCTCGTATCCGAGTTCCGTATTATAAGTGTATTTGCAACATGAAAACACATGAATTTGTTCTTCACCGAGGTCAGAGGTTACACATCACTAGCGAGTACTGAATGACTAGCTTCCATATTTTTATATAATCCCTATGTCACTTCTTTTAGTACGATACGAGTTACCCTACCGCGCTAAACTTAACATATGTTTGGGGTTCGGGTTAGTATTTTATGCTTGGATTGTAATTAATATATATATTTTAATAATTGTCAGAATTCTTCACAAGTGAGATACGTGGTGGACGTTACGGTAAATCGGCGAGCTTTCTCGGAATAGTCACTTTTTCACCACCCACATGTTTCATAGTGTTACTTTCGTGTCCCATCATAGTATCTTATGGCTAGAGACCTGTACAATTTGTGATTTCAAATCCCTAAAGGATTGAATCCATGATCCTCTATACACTCGTGCAAATTACATCTGCTGATTTGTTACCGACTCGTAACACCTGTTGACTGGAATGATCGTGATTCGCTAATTCTTCTGTTAAAGATTTTTCATTGGCCCAGAGTCCTTCAGATAAACTGTGGCCCAATCACTGAAGCAAAATAATGTCAAAAGTATTTGGACTCTATCCTATCGCGAAATGAATCCGCGAATTTTACGGGTCTCTACTTATGACCCTGATATTGCCAGTAATATGGCCTCAAATGTAAGACTACTTTTAATGTAAGACTTCCTGAAGTACACTGATGATAATATTTAAGCTGGAGTTGAGAAATATTGTTTGTATAAAAATGTTTTACGATAAAGAACGTATTTCATGATCAGTCATCATAAACAGAAGCTTCAATGAAGTTGATAGTCCTTGAAAATATTATTCACGCTTTGTTCACTATAAGATGTGAAATATTTGACAGGTCATTGAAGGAATACTGAAAATGAATAGTAATTTTTTTTATTAAATTTTAAAATTATTTGATTAAACATGTTAGGTAACTTTAGTGCTACATTGGTGTGTGTTTATTTTTTTATTACGTGACATTATTCCGTTCACAATGTCTAACTGTTCCTTGAAACAGCTGTCAAGAAAGGAACACCTGAATTTTAAATCACTGTATCATACAGGGTGACACTAAGTTTGTTTGGAAAATTAATAAACACACTATGAGTACAGTGTGATTATCACAATCAGAGTTAAAATCGTGACAATATGAAAATAATCCATCACAAACTAAACTAATATTTTTGAGGAGAGATAGAACCCGGAAGACGTCACATTGTATTAAAAAGTTTTTATAGTATAGAAATATTGAAATGTTTTGTATTGAAATGTTTTGTCATTGAATACATCCCACATTAAAGGATTTTCATAAACCATAACATAGAGTATATTGACCGTATTATTATATTTTTCGTCATCCCCACAAAATAATTCAATGCTAAATACCAATGACGCCACAGTATATATAGCCAACAGTTACTATTATCGTCAGACAAACACTAAATTATAAAATATTATTTAATGAAGCCTAATATAGGAATACAAAAGATAGAAAACTTTTATGATTTTCCCCGTAGGACCTAGTCTTACACTAAGAGTTGGTTATTTAATCTTTTTTGTCATTATTAGGGACTGGAAAATTGCGATTTCAATGAAATTAGGGATAGTCCTCTTTTTACGCGGTTCATTAACGCCAGTTCATTGGCTTTTGACTTGTGAGTGGTCTTAACTGGTTTGCCTGTGATTCGATACTTATTTGTAGGGACCGGAAAAATTCGCGGATTCAATGACCTCTAGGATAGTCTCCATTATCCTCTGCATTTCTCAAGTAAACACGCGTGTTCATTGGGTACTAAATTGTGAGTCGTCTCCACTGGGTAGCTTGTGTTTCGACGCTTCTTTGGTCGATAGTCTCTCATTGGCCCAGAATGCTCCAGTTAAACTGCGAGCCAATAGCAGAACCAGCAGAATTGTACACATGTTTGAATTTCAGCCTATCACGAAATGTATCCGCGAATTTTTCCGGTCTCTACTTATTTGATTGAGGGTTTCTCTGGCCCAGAGTCGTCCAGAATCTTAAAGGTATATGTATTTGAATTTCATCCTACCGCGAAATGAATCTGCGAAATTTTCCGGGAATGTCTAAAACTTAAGGAATTTTCATTTTTAATATTTACCGACAGCTCTCTCTCAAATTTGTTGTTGGGTCCCACTTTTTACACAAGATATTTCAATCACGCAGTTTTGTAGTTGTTTAAAATAGTACTACGCATTGATCACAAAAATTAACTTTTGCTTTTTTTTACTGGAGACATAGAAACCAAAAATTCACGAAAGCCGTTTAAATACTTTCAAACAGAGCTAAACTTAATAAATTAAATTTTTTAACGCATAATATCTTTAATTTTGAAATTAAATTTGATTAAATATCTTAAATCTTAGTGTTGTATGCGTCTAGAAAGCACGTCGAACGGCGATCAAACTTATGGTTAAAAGTGCGCTTTTCCCAAAAGTTGACATAGTGTCGTATGTCTCCGAGGTACGGAATAAGTTGAGAAAATTGGAAACGTAATAACAAAATGCAAGAGTGTCCGTGATCGAGGAATAGCCGAGACGTAACAGCAATGCCCACACATAACTTTCTGAACTCTTACAAAAGAATCCTGGAACCGGAAACCAGTTCCCAAGAAATAGTTTGATATACTACAAGAAATACATTGTAACTTTGTTTAACAAATAGCATGATTATTTTTGCATGTATGAACTGGTTTTTTTTTTTCGAAAAAATACTGTGTATTTATTACGAAAATTACTGCATGAGGATACATGTTAGTTTATGTTCATTCAAGCATATTTTTTTTATTCACGGAAGAGATAATTAAATTCTCAACCATTTGACTATTTATGTGCTCAGGTAATACTGGAAATGATATTCAGGGAACGGTTTACAGGGGTTTACTAGGGACACCTGTATTTCGCGAATACATTTCGTGTCAAGGTATTTCACAAAATATTGTAGCTTTTCTCCTGTGGTTATTGGCTGAGGTCGGTGAGAGGTGTCGTCCCGCTCTTGACGGGGCCAATGAGAATGTGGTCACCGTACTGCTGCACCCTCACAATTTGCCATGACACTTAGAAAAAGCTACAGTGTTTTGTGAAATACCTCGACACGAAATGTATTCGCGAGATACAGGTGTCCCTAGTTATAAGATGTTATCACGTCAGAAACATGGAAGGAGATGGAGGGAATGACGATGTTGCAGTATAGGGCGGTCGGGAGCGAGCGAGGTAGACGTGGCGCTGACGGCTGGGGCTTGTGGTGTGCGCAGGTCCAACAGCGCGGCTCACCAGGCCCGCTGGCTGCAGGTGCGGCAGGAAGTGGAGGCCAGCGGCTCGTACCAGCTCACGGAGACGGAGCTGGTGTTCGGAGCCAAGCTGGCCTGGAGGAACTCTGTGCGCTGCATCGGCCGCATCCAGTGGTCCAAGCTGCAGGTGCGCCGTCCCTTCCCTGACCGCCTGGGGGACTGTGGGACGATGTCACACCTCGAGTAGTATAGGGCGAGATGTTGGCCAGGACGTGAGAACTTCAATTCATCGTGTACAGGATAACTCGAGTATAGGACGACATGACCAGTACATGAGAACTAAAATACATCGTGTACAGGATAACTCGAATACAGTACTATATGACGAACAGTACATGAAAACTCAAATATATCGTGAATTGATACCTTGTACAGGATAACTCGAACACAGGACTATATGACGATCAGTACATGAGAACTCAAATACATCGTGAATTGACACCTTATACAGGATAACTCGAATACAGGACTATATGACGATCAGTACATGGGAACTCAAATACATCGTGAACTGTCACCTTGTACAGGATAACATGAATATAGGCAGAGATGACGACCAGGACATGAGAACTAAAATACATCGTTTACAGGATAACTCGAGTATACGACGAGATGACGACGAGGACGCGAGAACTAAAATATATAATGAATTCACAGCTTGTACAGGATAACGCGAATAGAGGACGAGATGACGACCAGTTAGACGACCATCAGAACTCAAACATATGATTTGACAGCTTGTACAGGATAACTCGAATCTAGGATGAGATGAAGACCAATACATGAGAACTAAAATATATAATGAATTCACAGCATGTACAGGATAACGCGAATAGAGGACGAGATGACGACCAGTGAGACGACCATCAGAACTCAAACATATGATTTGACAGCTTGTACAGGATAACTTGAATCTAGGATGAGATGAAGACCAGTACATGAGAACTAAAATATATAATGAATTCACAGCTTGTACAGGATAACGCGAATAGAGGACGAGATGACGACCAGTGAGACGACCATCAGAACTCAAACATATGATTTGACAGCTTGTACAGGATAACTCGAATCTAGGATGAGATGAAGACCAGTACATGAGAACTAAAATATATAATGAATTCACAGCTTGTACAGGATAACGCGAATAGAGGACGAGATGACGACCAGTGAGACGACCATCAGAACTCAAACATATGATTTGACAGCTTGTACAGGATAACTCGAATCTAGGATGAGATGAAGACCAGTACATGAGAACTAAAATATATCATGAATTCACAGCTTGTACGGGATAACGCGAATAGAGGACGAGATGACGACCAGTTAGACGACCATGAGAACTCAAATATAATGAATTGACAGCTTGTACAGGATAACTCTAATATAGAACGAGATGACGATCAGTACATGAGAACTCAAATATATCATGAATTGACACCCTGTACAGGATAACTCGATGACGACCAATACATGACAACTCAAAAACATCATGATTTGACGACTTATACAGTACAGCTCGAATATAAGACGACATTTAATGAAAGACGACCTGGAATGTAATACGACCTCAAAATTGGGGGCAAATGATTTATTTATAAAATAGATGATTTGATACTGCAAAAAAAATGTTTGTAGGTATAAAACCTAAATAATTTTTGTCTGACAGTTGAAATATTTTTAGTGTCCTGTTGATAAACCTTTACCCTCGAAAATCCTTAGCATGTCTAAAAACTGCTACTTTTAGGATTTTCGTTTTTAAAAGTGCTTAGTTCACCTTTAACATTATGAAAAGATTTGTATTCTAAGAGTTTAATTGGGCCTAATTCCATTTTTTAAAATAAGTTTCAAATCATAACGATTTAAAACATTTTTTGTTCATCCAACTTGGTTTTATATAATGCACTTACCTCATGACTAAAATTAATTTATATTTTTTGTGGTTTTTCTTATAGTATGTTATGATCTATTCCTTGCCCAATACTCCTGCAGTGTTTAGTTACATACGTCCAATTTTAAAGACATAACATTAAGCCAATTTGTAAATCCCCCAAAAATTTTTAAAAATCCAAAGAACTTTCGCTTAATATAAATTAATCTTATAAAAAGAGAGCGTGAGTTTGTTTATTTGTTTGCAAGTATTACAACAGAAAACTACTGAGCAGATTCAAAAAATTATATCAATATGTTGTGGTTATATTATTCAAGATGGAAACAGGGTATGATTTTTTTTAATTTGAGCATTCATGTTTTACGCTGATAGAAATGTTACAGAAGTAACACATTAATCATGTCACATTGGTACGTAGTGCACATTACCTTTACCATTTATATATATATATATAAGGTGAACATAATTTTCGGTTCTTAATTCAGTCGTTACGTGGTTACATTTTCCATAAATTTGAATTTTAAAGCTGGATAAGGAAAACAAAGTACCTACGTTGGAAACGGACATTAATTTAAATATCAATATTTTGGAACAGATTATTGAAATATATAACTTTCTCTGTTATGAATAGAGACCGGAAAAATTCGCGGATTCCTTTCGCGATAGGCTATAATCCAAAAAACGTTTGCCTTTTTACAGCATCAGTGATTGGACAACAGTTTATCTGAATGACACTCGGCCAATGAAAAACCTTTAACAAAAGAAGTATCGAATCACTAGAGTCCCAGTTAACAGGTATCACGAGTCAGTAGTCAATGAGCAGATGTCATTTTCCCGCATGCATAGAGGATCATGGAGTCTATCCTATAGGTCATTGAAATCGCGAATTTTTCAGGACTCTAGTTATGAATCTTTAACGGACACGTGTGAAGCCTGTGACGTGTGGATTGGCTGTTATGAATGTTTCCCCAGATATCTCGTCCCGAGTTTTGGAAGGTGATGAAACTTATTGACCTATGTTTTATTTTTTCCTCCCCCCCCGCTTTTCTCCGGGGCAGTTCTGCCACATCTCGGTCTCTTTATGGAGCCATCTCGACGACTCGGGCGCCTTGTCGTCGGCGATGAAATAACGTCGCCCGACGGACATTTATCGCCGGTGTCCGAGCCGCACTTCAAATCACAATCATTCTTTCCCGCACCGCAAACGACCCCGTGGCCTCGCGGAGTTAACGGCACTGTCCGTCCCAAACCACCTCCCCCTTATCATTCCTTCTCCCACCAGTGCCGCATCAAGGGGTCGCGGTGATACCGCGCTCAGACCGCAGCTAAGCGTCGCCCGAGCGAACACTAACTCCTCGCGGCTCGTAACAGCGGAGTAGACGCCCCCAACCCCCCTCCCCCCTGCACACAGGAGTATATATATATATATATATATATATATATATATATATTTACTCTTACAATAAGATTCCTTTGGAAACCAGTTGCCAAGAAATAGTTTTTAATACTACAACAAAAATATATACTAACTTACTGCTACACATGGCTAGATTATTTTTGCATATATGAAAAAAAAACATTTTTGTAGATAAAACTGAATATATTTTAAGAAAATTGGTGCATAATTTTATTTTTTAATTGATGTTTCATTCAGGCATAGAAAATATAATTACAGAATTGTATTTTTTATTTTAATTTGCTTAGTAATGTGCATAGTTAATATTGGAAAGCTATTCAGGGAACGGTTTACAAATAAATTTACCATAGGAGTTACTGTGGCAACACAAGTTATAATTGCCCGTGTATTTCTGGGAACACTGCTTTGTAGTGATGCAGTTGTTTCCCATGTAAATATAGAAATTTACACATATATGAAAATTTTACAGGGATATTTCTGTTCCTTTTGCAACAAAAAAAACTACACTGCAGCATTGCGTGTGAATCAGCCTTAAGCCTACACGCATTTAGTAATCATGGTTTGTTTCTAAATTTGTCAGGTGGAAATTCATTATTAACACTATTTAGTTTGTATTATTGAAAGGGGCAGATAATTTTTCGTGAAAAAAATTTCCAAACACACACTACAGACTGTAATTGGGTGGTCCCCGCTATAGCCATCTCACCTCTGTTCATTGGCGGATGTGTTGACGATAACCTTATGCGGCCGAGCCGTTCAGGACGCGTTAGTTTCATGCACAGAGCGGCTGTGATTCGTGCGCCGAAAGTAGACACGCGTCTGACACGGGAGACTCTCAGCCAATCACGAACACAGGGACGACGCTATTTTAACGTCTGGAATATTAAAGCGTCCATGGCGTTTTATAGTAGGGTTACTGTACTATACTGAGTAGGTAACTGCTCCCTGATAATGGCGACTGCAATGTCGACCGAAACGTCGGTGAATTAATTATTCGCCAAGGACACTGATACAACCCAAAAGCCAAGCTACTTCAGACAATGGCCGTAAAAGCCTGCGAACATTATTAGTGTTACTGGATTTTTGACGTGACAACGTCTAATAAATAGGGGCAGGTATCTTTCGCGAATAAATCTGAATGACTATTAGACTGCAGAAAGATGTACCCACGCCAGAGGTTTCTTCCTTGTGATTGGCGTCCATTAGCGAGAGGATTCGTTGCCTTTTTTGTCCGGGCCACTCAGGATGCGTTTGCTTCCGCACTGAATTTCTGTGATTGGTGTTGTAACATTTGGACATGCGCCTGGAATAAACTCACCCAATCACGAAACACAGACGATGCTACAGTGTTTTAACTTATAACTAGTCTCGGAATCTTTTCGCGAAATATGCATGCCCCTACTAATAAATCGATGAACGCCGGCTGCACGCACGAAAAAGTGTCCCGTTTCGCACATTGTCCCGTTACGCGGTGTCCCGTTACGCTCATTGTACTCTTGCGCCGCATCTATCTCTCTTCCATTCGATTGGAACAACCATCGATTTGACTTTTTCGAGGCACATTAAACTTTAAACACTCCTATTCGTTTCCTACTTTTCCTATCATTGTCCTATCCTTAACAGAATAACACAGATTGGAAGAAGTTAAATAGCAAACATGTATGAAAGTTATAGTTAAAATAATCTGTTCTTTAAAGTAATAAACATATTTTAATGAATTATTGCAAATAAAAGTAAATTTATCAATTAAATTGTAGATTTAATTTCACTAATTCTTTGTATCCATACAAAATAGTGATAATTCAATAAAAATGATTCAATTGTATTCATAAAAGTATGCAATCATTTCAACAATGTTTTGTTATAACGTTGTCACGTTAAACTATCGTCCGTAAACCGACTTTACAGACAACCATTTTTTTTTTTTAATGTTTAACATCCTAGATCTTGGTATAAGGCATTCGGTGGAAGTATTTTCGTGAATGCGACGGAGATGTGTAACAGGAATTAGGGAGAAAGCGCGCGCCATTAGATTTTTCGGGGCGGCATTCAATTGGAGCTTGTTCTGCAGCGTATCAGCGAGCGCAAACATTCCCATGGCGTTTGAAAAGAGACAGAGAAAGGGAGAAAGAGAAAAAAGACACAGCTATTTACTGTTCTTACCGCTAACATTAGTCTTGAACAGCGCGACGCATTTCCACGTGGCATTTCTAAAACAGTAATACGTTATAACACGTTGTGAAATAATAATGTATTGAATTTATATCATATACTTAGTATAATTTTATAAATTTTGGAATTAAGAAAGGTGTTTTGTTAATACATAGTAAATTATAATATAGGTTGTATGTGGACACCCGGAAAATTCGCGGGTTCATTTAGTGTTATGCCAAAATTCAAATAATTATACCTTAGTGCTGCTTCTGTCATTGGTTCACTGTTAATCTGGAGGACTGAGGGCCAATTAGAGACCCTCACTCATAAAAGTGTCGAATCACAGGCCACCCAGTCGAGACGACTCACAAGTCAGCAGCCAATGAACAGTTGGCATTTGCCCGAGTGTGTAGAGGATATTGGAGTCTATCCTGGAGGTCATTGAACCCGCGAATTTTCCGGGTCTCTAGTTATATGTTAAAATCACTACCGAGTACGTTGTAATCACTTAATGGAAGCTCATTAATTTTTGTGTTTCTATGCAAACATTTTAAAATTAAACATTTTAAAATAAATATATCTTGTCGAAGATCTGTAAATAGCCAAATCTAAAACTAACACCTCGGTAGTTGAGTCCTAGCCTTTAAGCTTGGAAATATCATTTTCACGTCAAGATTTTGTTTTAAGGCGATTTCCTCCGATGCTTCACTACGCACGCAATCTATTCTGACTGTGTTTTATTGCTCGTATGGTTGTCAGATTTTATAGTTATAAGTCGCAAAATTCATGTAGCTTTCTGGCACCAGGATGTACTCCACATTCCTGTACACAATCACGACGGAGTTATTGTTGACTGGCTGCTCCATTGCGTTCTCTGTCCTCATTGACTATGACTGGGTCACACTGATTTTTTTTTGTAAATGAACAGAAACATTCATGTAAAATTACACACATTTGTATTTGTACATCTATATGAAAACAACTTATCACTACAAAATAGTGTCCGCAGTTATGCTGGATTAGGATTCTTACCCTGTTTGTGTTGTAGAGTACCTCCAATAGTTAAAGTTATTTGTAAACCGTTCCTTGAATAGTTTTCCAGTATCAACTGTATACATTAACAAGCATTAACTAAACAAATCCTACTTTTGATAGCCGATTTTTTTTCCATGTTTTAAAAAATATGCTCGAACGAAACATCAATTGAAAAATAAAATTATGCACCAATTTTCATAAGAAAAGCTCAGTATTATCTCGAAAAAAATTTTTTTTATTAATGCAAAAATAATCACAGGCATGTGTTGTACCAAGTTACAATATATTTCTTGTAGTATTTCAAAATATTTCTTGGCATCTGGTTTCCAAAAAAAATCTTTTGTTAAAGTACAGAAAATTGGTTTTGCCATGTGTAACAGATTGAACCTGGAAGGTGTCGGTAAGCGCATGTATTTGAACGCTATTGAGTTTCCGGTATAGAGCTTCCAGACGCAGATTATGAAAATGTTTGTAAAATTTTAACAAAAGTTAAAATTCAGGAGTCAGTTTATTTTTGCCTAAAAAACCTTTATTAGACTTTAAAACTTAAAAAAATATTTTTTGTATATAATATTAAAAAAAATTCTAAAACTGGTGCCGTGTAATGTGTGTAAAAATAACGAGTGATTGAGTAAATATAGCACATTGTGACTACAATTTACCTAGAGTAAGTGCTGTAAATGTCCTCGCCCTATAGTAAGGTAGGCTTTTTTTTACATACTGTATTGTATTTTCTTAATCACTCATTCATTTCCTACCTAATACACGGGGCCTCTTTTAAAACTCAGTATTTTGCTTCTCAGTGCAACTACTAACGTTAAAAATATTGCGGAATGGTTCGGAAAATAAAGGAACATACACTGTAAAAAAGGTTTATTGTACTTTTACAATAACTGGAAAATCAAGTTGCCACCGGCATACTTTCAAAATTTCAAGGCAGAACTTTGTGGCATTCGCAATTTTACAAAGCTCTGCCTTGCAGTTTTACAAGAAGTGATATCGTTGGTAGCTAAGTTCCCGAGGATTTGTATTGAAAAAAAAGTACAGTAAATTGGCCAGTGTAAGTGAAGCTTGTAGGCACACCTTCTTCCTGTTACTTGTCACACGTACCTGCGGCGAGATGCGCAGTTGCTTGATAACACGCGGGACGCGCATGCGCCAACAGGAACTTCTTCTCGACGGCCCGTGGTTGGTGGAGTGTACGAGGAGGAGAATCACACATAACTTAGAAACACACAACTTTGAACAGTCATAACTCAGAAACATCGAAGAAAATCCACGTAACTTAGAACTGTCATAAGTAAGAAGGATCATAACTTAGAAACGCGTAACTCAGAAACACGCAACGCAGAATCATGCAACTGAGAAACGTCGCAACGTAGAAAGTCATAACTTATAACTATCACAACGTAGAAACACACAACTTAAAACTTTCGTAACTTAGAAACAAACAACGCCGAACCACATAACTTAGAACTATCATAACTTAGAAACACACAACTTAGAACCGGCATAACTTAGAATATTCTATCTTGGGTGTTTCTAAGTTGTGTGTTTCTAAGTTGTGACAGCACCCCTACAAGGAGTAGGGTTTAGAATACGACCACTCTCTGGGGAGGCGCGGGACGTGACGTCAGCTGCGGAAATCCGTTGTGAAAGGTGATCCGAACGGAACTGGGAAAAAATAAAATAAAATTGCGGTTCCATCGCCAGGTTTGCCAAGCTCTGCATTACCAGAAAAAACCGTGCGTGGATTATTTACAGTTTTTACATGCAGTTTATAACATGACGTCTTGACATGGAATATACGGGAGCTCCCAGCTTAATTTGGTAAATTATAATCATAACTGTTTCATACCTATATGCACGATAATTGTATCTTATTTTATTTTTATTGTAATTTTTTTTTAAGATGATATATGAGCATGTTAAAGAGTACAGTAGGAATTCACGTGAAATTATAGGAACATACATGATATAGTTATAATCCAGCCACTGGAGTTATGGTTCCATTCAGAAACTATTTTATTGTTTTAGCAAGTTGTTTGTTAACTAAAAATCATGGTTCTTAAAATAGATAAAGTGGTTGAGAGTACTTATCGAATACTGACTACGTGAAACTATGAAACTGATGAAGTAAAATTTCTGTAAATTACATCCAGATACAGCCTACAAAATTTTTTTTTTTCTTGAGTTTTACTTTGGTGAAAGGTATTGTTTGTTTACTGCAAACCAAAATGCGTCAAAGAATTAGTTTATTGGCTACAAAAGTGAGTTATTAATTCGCTGGTCACTATTCAGAAACCGGTGTAGTGGTGATCTAACATACAAGTACTTTCATGTAAGTTGTACAAGACTGACATCATGTCGAGTTTCCTCAAAGTCCTTCAGAAACATTCTGCCACTGCTCCGCTGCTTGTGTGTCGAGGTGCAGTTTTAGCGGCATAGGTCAGACACAAGTTATGGTGTTGAATTACAGAGCGCTCGTGCATTCCAAACCCGAGTTAAATACACTGCAGAGTTTAATTATTGTAGTGCAGCGGTGATCTGTAGTAGTGATGGTTCTTTTCAACGAAGGTTCCACAGCCGTTAAAATTCCGCCCTTTGCTGAATGTTTCTGCGGAATCGGGGGAATTTCTCGTTTGTGCTAACCCCAAAAAAGAATGCCTAAAATTCCTTGTAAAATTTGAGGGTTACCTCAAGACGGTTAGTTATGTTTTTTTTCTGTTTTCAGTTAGTATAGGATCCCACCATAAACGACCTTCACCGAGCTGGTTAATGGATGAAAAGTATTTTATATACAATTAAATATGTCAATAAATATAGCTATTGCACATGGTTTGTCTAAAAAATTACAGTCAAGAATATGATTAATTAACAATTAAAATTTTTTTTTTTAACTTTTCACTGGTTTGGTTAATAGACAAATTCCATACAAATCGAAAGTATGAAGTCCATAGAATATGCAAACGTTATTTTGACTATTATTTTTCCCGTCATAACTCTTTGGTAGGCAGGTATAAAGAGGTAAATCGATACTAGTAACTTGCACAGGTCTGGTTAATGAATTAAAGTGAAATTAATATAAAGATTATTTCAATACGAACACGGTGGTATATAGGGTTGTCTGCGAAAAAATTAGTCCTGAATTCCTGTTGTCGAGTTTTAAAAAGTGAAATATTGAAATGTACTGATAATTCCAAAGCTTGTATTAGCGATGGCTAGAGACCTGCAAAATTCGCGGATTCATTTCGTGATATGCTACAATTCAAATAATTATACCTTAGCGCTGCTTCTGCAATTGGTTCACTGTTAATCTGGAGTAATGAGGGCCAATTAGATACCCTCGCTCAAAGAACTGTCGAATCACAGACACTCGGTCGAGACGACTCACAAGTCAGCAGCCAATGAACAGGTGGCATTTTCCCGAGTGTGTAGAGTGTAGTAGAGTCTATCCTGGAGGTCATTGAACCCGCGAATTTTGCAAGTCCCTAGCGATGGCGGTAGAAACTTATCTCTGCGGGTTGAAGGGAAATGGAACTCTGGTGCCTTTTCTGTGGAGAAATGCTTTAAAAAATACGTTAAGGTGGTCTGTTAGTTGCTGCAATTCCTTGGCACACCTTCGTGACAGTAAATTCTCAATATGCCTGAATATAAACTAGCTTTCACGGATGAATTAAAATAAATTCTGTACTGAAACGTTCTCAAATACCATGTATCTAGCGACCCGGTGGAGTATCTAGTGACAGGGTTGGTTAATAAGCATGATTCTCATCTGCTCATACGCGGAACTAATGACTAGAGCGGAACATACTTTATGTAACACAATCTGAGATGCTACTCCAGTTATTTGCCACAAAAAAAATGGTTTATTGCAACAGAGAACAATTTTGTTCGATTATGTTGTTGTTTGACGTCTAACTCCCACAGTTTAAAAAAAAAAAAAAAGGATTGAAATAGCGCAAAAACATTCTTAATGATGAATGTAGCTACTATTGCTGTAAAAAAAATCGTGTTACAAGTAAACTTTCTTTTTACCATCAAAGAAATAATAACATAAAAATAAACGAAGAAGTTAAAGAAACTTTTCACTGGCACTTATGAAATGATTCTTCAATATTAAATTAAAGAAACTTTTCACTGGCACTTATGAAATGATTCTTCAATATAATCGTTGAGATAATGCTCGGTCTAGTCGAGCAAGTATATGTGCAGGGAGTGTTGTGTCTCGTGCCGCGCTCTGATTGGTCGCCGGTGCGCTGTTGCAGGTGTTCGACTGCCGGTGCGTGACCACCACCAGCGGCATGTTCGAGGCGCTCTGCAACCACATCAAGTACAGCACCAACAAGGGCAACATCAGGTTGGAACCGAAACACGCTCACAAATTTATCTTCTCGAAATTAATTTTTCTTATTGATTTTGCAGAAATAAAATTGTATTACAAACATTTAAAACTTTTTTGTTAGTACATAATATTATTTTTACTGCTGCAGAAACATTTTCAAGGTATCGAATAACTTTTTGTGGGCACAGAAAAACTTTTTTTTCCAGTGAACATTTGCATTTGTTGGTACTATTTTTCATAATCCCTTGGGAAACACCTCTCTTTAACACTAGCTGACTTACCTGACCATGAATGAAAGTTACAAACTAAAAAAAACCGAAGTCTCATATATATATATATATATTAGAACCTTAATTAACTGTCGAAATCATGACCCAAGACCGGGGGGAGGGGGGGGGGGACGGTCAGCAGGGATAAGCGAAAATCATGGATAATCGAATTTAGGTTATATCTACAATACAGCAAAATTTCGTGATGTATACGAAACAAATGTGCAAGTATTACTGACACTAATTATTAATTTGTAAAATTACGTATGAATGAAATTATTTGTGATCACCTAAAAAACTACGTTTTACTCCCTTCTTGTCCTCCTAATGAATTATACACTTCACGAGCTTGGTTTTTCCCACAAAAAGGAAATGTTTAATTTTTAATTGAGAACCCGGTTAACCGAATGCCCGGTTAATCGGGTCACGGATAATCAAGGTACATAGATACAATACAATACATACATGCAATACCTTTTCTGGTATGTGAAAATAAAACATTTACCAGCACATTTCTCGCAATAATTCATGTCGCGGAAGTAACCTATGTCAACTTTAGTGTGCCAAGTTGCTCTCCACGTGGAGTGACTTTTTTTAAAAAATGGTCGAAAGTAACATTTATTTTCTAATAATTGTTTTTACAGTAACAAATTTTGCAGTGTTTGTTGAAATATGTTGAATTAAAAATCATCCAGACGTTCTGTGTGTTTCATCTTAAATACTATTTATTATTTGCAAAAAAAAAAATTGTTCAGTTGCAACTTCAAAAGTGCATACCACATTTAAGGAACCACTTTAGAACGTAAATTGTAAATTTTTCGAATTACTTATCTTTTCATGATTAACTTACAGCGGAAGTTTGCCGGTTGAATTCTGAGTCATTATGTAAGGTTTACTTAAAAAAATTTCATATCACTTGCCTGTATATAGTAGTGTTACACAAGGCCGGAACTTGAACGTGGCTTATGTAAAAAAAAATGAAAGTGTATGTGTGTGTGTATGTATGTGTATGGAGCAACCTTTCACTTCTCAAGCCCCCGGAAGTGGTTTCGGGGGGGATGTGATACATCTTCAATCTTCATCCGTCGCGAATCCCGCCCCGCGGCATGGGGGTGGAAAGAGGAAAGGGGGTTGCGGGGGTGATGTGGCGAAGGGTGTATCGCCGCGCACCCCCTTCGCCAGGTGACAACTCCATCAGTCGCCATGGCGACACGCCCGCGCCAGTTCAGTTACAAACTCGCCCCTTGGGGCGCGACACGTGATACTGCCGCCGTGCGGTGTTCGACGGCCACGTGGCCACATCCTCCCCCTGTCGTCCATCCTTGCTTCACCCTCGACCCTCTCAGCTCATGATCACACTCTTGGACCCTCGAAAGCCGGCTCCCTCCGTCCTAGACAGCGCAGAAACCCGGCTCTTCTGACGCTGACTGCCCGAATGAATTGTGCCACACACTCTTGGACCCTCGAAAGCCGGGGGTTTGCAGTTTCTGACGGCTCCCTCCATCCTAGACAGCGCAGAAACCCGGCTCTTCTGACGCTGATTGCCCGAATGAATTGTGCCACACAATCTTGGACCCTCGAAAGCCGGGGGTTTGCAGTTTCTGACGGCTCCCTCCATCCTAGACAGCGCAGAAACCCGGCTCTTCTGACTCTGATTGCCCGAATGAATTGTGCCACACACTCTTGGACCCTCGAAAGCCGGGGGTTTGCAGTTTCTGACGGCTCCCTCCATCCTAGACAGCGCAGAAACCCGGCTCTTCTGACGCTGACTGCCCGAATGAATTGTGCCACACACTCTTGGACCCTCGAAAGCCGGGGGTTTGCAGTTTCTGACGGCTCCCTCCATCCTAGACAGCGCAGAAACCCGGCTCTTCTGACTCTGATTGCCCGAATGAATTGTGCCACACATTCTTGGACCCTCGAAAGCCGGGGGTTTGCAGTTTCTGACGGCTCCCTCCATCCTAGACAGCGCAGAAACCCGGCTCTTCTGACTCTGATTGCCCGAATGAATTGTGCCACACACTCTTGGACCCTCGAAAGCCGGGGGTTTGCAGTTTCTGACGGCTCCCTCCATCCTAGACAGCGCAGAAACCCGGCTCTTCTGACTCTGATTGCCCGAATGAATTGTGCCACACATTCTTGGACCCTCGAAAGCCGGGGGTTTGCAGTTTCTGACGGCTCCCTCCATCCTAGACAGCGCAGAAACCCGGCTCTTCTGACTCTGATTGCCCGAATGAATTGTGCCACACACTCTTGGACCCTCGAAAGCCGGGGGTTTGCAGTTTCTGACGGCTCCCTCCATCCTAGACAGCGCAGAAACCCGGCTCTTCTGACTCTGATTGCCCGAATGAATTGTGCCACACAATCTTGGACCCTCGAAAGCCGGGGGTTTGCAGTTTCTGACGGCTCCCTCCATCCTAGACAGCGCAGAAACCCGGCTCTTCTGACTCTGATTGCCCGAATGAATTGTGCCACACACTCTTGGACCCTCGAAAGCCGGGGGTTTGCAGTTTCTGACGGCTCCCTCCATCCTAGACAGCGCAGAAACCCGGCTCTTCTGACTCTGATTGCCCGAATGAATTGTGCCACACACTCTTGGACCCTCGAAAGCCGGGGGTTTGCAGTTTCTGACGGCTCCCTCCATCCTAGACAGCGCAGAAACCCGGCTCTTCTGACTCTGATTGCCCGAATGAATTGTGCCACACATTCTTGGACCCTCGAAAGCCGGGGGTTTGCAGTTTCTGACGGCTCCCTCCATCCTAGACAGCGCAGAAACCCGGCTCTTCTGACTCTGATTGCCCGAATGAATTGTGCCACACACTCTTGGACCCTCGAAAGCCGGGGGTTTGCAGTTTCTGACGGCTCCCTCCATCCTAGACAGCGCAGAAACCCGGCTCTTCTGACTCTGATTGCCCGAATGAATTGTGCCACACATTCTTGGACCCTCGAAAGCCGGGGGTTTGCAGTTTCTGACGGTTCCTGCATCATAGACAGCGCAGAAACCCGGTTCTTCTGACGCTGACTGCCCGAATGAATTGTGCCACACACTCTTGGACCCTCGCAAGCCGGGGGTTTGCAGTCTCTGATGGCTCCCTCCATCCTAGACAGCGCAGAAACCCGGCTCTTCTGACTCTGATTGCCCGAATGAATTGTGCCACACATTCTTGGACCCTCGAAAGCCGGGGGTTTGCAGTTTCTGACGGCTCCCTCCATCCTAGACAGCGCAGAAACCCGGCTCTTCTGACTCTGATTGCCCGAATGAATTGTGCCACACATTCTTGGACCCTCGAAAGCCGGGGGTTTGCAGTTTCTGACGGCTCCCTCCATCCTAGACAGCGCAGAAACCCGGCTCTTCTGACTCTGATTGCCCGAATGAATTGTGCCACACACTCTTGGACCCTCGAAAGCCGGGGGTTTGCAGTTTCTGACGGCTCCCTCCATCCTAGACAGCGCAGAAACCCGGCTCTTCTGACTCTGATTGCCCGAATGAATTGTGCCACACACTCTTGGACCCTCGAAAGCCGGGGGTTTGCAGTTTCTGACGGCTCCCTCCATCCTAGACAGCGCAGAAACCCGGCTCTTCTGACGCTGATTGCCCGAATGAATTGTGCCACACACTCTTGGACCCTCGAAAGCCGGGGGTTTGTAGTCTCCTACGGCTCCCTCCATCCTATAAAGCGCAGAAACCCGGCTCTTCTGACTCTGATTGCCCGAATGAATTGTGCCAGTGATAACTAAGGGAGGTTTTCTCTTTGGGATGCTCTGCACAGTCGAAAGAAATTATTTTGTGGCCAGCTTCTGAGACAGTCTGGTGTGTGGAGTCTGGGCTGTTGAGGACAATTGCGAGATCGAATAACAGGTCCTGATGATTCTTTTATCAGTTTTCATTTCCTGTAAGAAGAAGACGTAGTATCACAGCTACTGATGGAGAGAGTGAAATGATGTTTTTTTAAGTCCCGATGCTTCTAACTGTTGTGCGGAGAAGATCTAAGTTCCAAATTTACAAAGGCTTGTTTTTACGAACAATGTTTCTTGATATAATGGAGTTAGTGCAGTCAGAAAAACCATAAGGTTGATATCTTTTCTAACTATTACCACATTGTCACCAGATGATGATTTATCTATGTCTGTTCTAAGGACCAAGGTATCTGCGTCACTTGCACTTTGATGGCGATCTATTCTGTGTTCTCTAAGAGTGGACATCAGTATTTATATTAGCTGTGATTTGTTGTTGTATCTGACAGAAAGAGGCCTCCCTAAACTGTATATTCTTTTCCCTCAAAAAGGATGTCAACTGACCTCTTCTCATAATACCTTCGATGGTGCTCAGTTTCTTGAGTGTGGTTGACAACATTTGAATACCCATAAAAATTATTACTACACAACTTTTACCAGGATAACGTTCGTGTATGTAATTTAGACAACTTTCGCAAAAGGATGAAGCAGTACCACCTGTCGGTCATATGACTTTTGCGTAGCAGGAAATCACCACCAATGACGTAAAATTCATCCGACGGAGAAGGCAGGGTAGCTGGGTCTCGGAATATCTCTGCGTAAGGGAAGGTCAGGCTCTACTATTGAGTGCACATAGCCACTGGTCCAGATAGCGAAGAATACCCGAGAAATAATACGTCTTGTTGGCATTTTAAGTGACTTGAGGAGACTGAACGTTATTTATTGTTCACTAGTGGACACCTTCCCCCCTCACCCACACAGCGTCGCACGGATGTGATCTATTAATGTGACTCATTTAGATTTAATAAGTAAGTCCATATAAGCATCAAGCATCGTTTTACTACACCGAAATTTCTCTACTATTTTTGATTTAATATAACAACCTTTGGGAAGAAGTTCTCTAAATGACTGTTAAAACTCCATTAAAACCATTGTGTTTTTAAGAGGAAGTAAGCAAGAAAACAGACAGACGCGAATATACGATTTATAGACAAGTATCGTAATTCATTGCAGAATTCAATTTATTTGTTTACAAATTAATCACCCTCTGAGATCTATATCCATACATGTCAACACTAAAATGAACTTCACGTTCATTGGAGGATTCTCTGGCTCTCTGTGTCTATCTCGGTCAAAACTAAGATGTAACTCACGTTCAACAGACGTTTCTCTATTTATTCTCATAGAATTACTTTCTCTTCTGTTAGACAACCTGATTTCCTTTTCTTCTTCAGGTTCATCTTTAAGTCGTAAACGTTTTCTGCTTGCTTCTCTGTTACTATGACCTATATTTGGACGACTTATTCGTAGCATAAATACATTGGTAAAAAAAAAACTTTTAAATTAGAAGAAATGGGTTTTATTTGAAAAACAAAATTAACTTAAATTCACAAATAATCAACATTGCCTCTCCTAAATCAATAACCTGATATTAAATGAAATTACCTACTTAAAAATTAAACAAAAGAAAAAATATATAAACTCAATTTAACTACCTAATAAAAAAGAGTCGTTACTCGGGATTATGTACAACAGGGACAATAAATATGCAGTGACTTTTTTTATACTATTTAGAGATTAAATGAATACACAAAATAAGAAATCGTGTTATCTTTACTAGCTAATCGTTTGTTGCTATAGGATGAGGCGCTGCTTTATTGACAAAACACCGTCACAGTTCAGATATTTTGTATAAAATATCGACAAATTATACATACAAACCTTCCTCTTTTAACGCTGTTTCCATTAATGAACACCGTATCGAAATCTTTTGCGTGACTAGGAAGAAGTAAGCGGAGAAACCGACAGAAACAGACAGCGACTTTGTTGTATACATTTTTACAGAAAAGAGCCTCTATCTTACTTGGCAGCATGGTTGCTCTGTTAACGCTAGGTAACTCGATCAATTCTCGCTACGTGCAATTTTTTATTATTTTTTTTATTTTTTCTTTGCTTCCAACGTATTATTCGAATAAGAAATATTGTAATTAATGAAAATTTGGGTGTAAAACAAAAAGAAACATATTTTGGCAGGAAAAATACTATGTATATTATTTTTAACAAAAATAAAATAAACACACACTTATAATTTATACTAAAAAATAAATGCGTCCACTAAAATTGTCTTACATAGAAAAATTAATCAACTGTACCTCGCTCCGAGTTTTTCAACCGTCTGGGTAGTAGTCGTCATAAAAACCACGAAAAGCAATAAGTTGTACAATGTCTATAACATTCTATAAACGTCGAATTTTTGTAGTTGCAAAGAATTTTTTTTTTTTTTTTTTTGCAAAGTTTCTGTGAAAGAATGATTTTCATTCACATTCATAACATTTTATCGCCCATCGCTCAATTTCGCAGCGTTTCACGCTTTTATAATATTTTTATTATTAATTCATAAATGCGTTTTTTCTTTCATATTTGGAAAAAATAAAAAAAAAGGATTCAGGATTCTTTGTCGTCGCACCAAGTGAATAGCTGATGAAAATAGTTGTGGCAGTATAAATACGTGTTAGAGGAGTATGAAGCTGTAATTAAAAAAAAAAAATTCAAAGCAGTCATGAGGACTGCCGACAGAAGATGGTAATTTTTTTTTTTATTTTGTTCTTCCGAACTTTCCCTTGTTTGTGCCGTCTGGATGTACGGACGGGTCGTGAAGTTGGTAACATTGTGACTGAGCCCTTCGTGGCTTTTCGGTAGCAGTAGAGTGGCAGTGGAGTATGGAAGGTTTTTTTGTAGATCCCCGGTAGTTTTGTGTGAACTCGAGCTGTAGGCCGGGGCTACAGATGAAAGTTAAAACACTATAGCATCGTCTGTGTTTCGTGATTGATTGAGTTTCTCCCAGGTACATATCGCCAATCACAGTAATTCATTGCGGAAGCAAACGCGTCCTGAGCGGCTCGGTCACAACAAGGCAACGACTTCTCTCGCAGACGGCCGCCAATCACAAGGAAGAAACCTCTGGTGCGTGTATACCTTGTTGCAATCTAATACGTGTTCAGATATTTTCGCGAAAAATACCTGCCCCCTAAATATATGGTGTTCGAGAAGTTGGGTGTACCTACTGCTTTCGGTCGCGGTGTGGCGAGTGTCGGAGCTTGGTTTTGGAACAGGGGGGAGGGGGAGATCCTCGGCTGGCGATAATCACGCCGGAGCTGGGGTCCAGAGTTGGTGGCTGTGGGGGGGGGGGGGGGGTAATCTCGTCCGTGGATCCGTGGCCTGATTAGGCGCCATTGTCTCCGGGAGGAGATCCCGAGAAGCCTGCTTTTCACAGACGAGAGAGCCAAACGTCCGATCGTGCATCTTCGGTTTTTTTTTTTTGGTTCATTGTAAATAAATATGGCGGTGTTGATAAAAGTAAAGACCATAAACAAGGCAACGTTATTTATTTGTAATTGTTTTACGAAGGAGTGTCCGTGAATGTTCATTGTCGACAACTCATCATATCTAATGGTCAATTAGGTTAGGTTAGCTTACATTATAAATACTTTAAAACATTGTGGACGGTTGATTTGGTTAGGATAGCTACATTAGAGATACTGTGAAATCATGTAACCGGTTTCCTAGAGCTGGATAGCTACATATTAAAAAGTTATTTGCTAAGCAACCATAAAATGATTTTAAAGTATTTTTAATGTAGCTATACTTACCTAACATAACCAGCCATCCACAATATTTTAAAGTATTTATAATGTAGCTAACCTATGATGTATGTTAATGAATAATTTTAAGAATGACATCTTATAAGTAGAGACCTGCAAAATTCGCGGTTTCGATGGCCTTCAGGATAGACTGCACATACCCCTGTACACTCGGGCAAATAACGCAAGTTCATTGGCTGCCTACTTGTAAGTCGTTTCAGCTGGTTTGTCTGTGATACGATCCTTCTTTGGTTAAGGGTTTATAACTAGTTGAGATTCGTCCAGATGAACAGTAAGCCAATAAAAAAATTATCTAAGAGGTATATGTGTTTGAATTCTAGCCTATCACCAAATGAATCCGCGAATTTTGCAGGTCTCCACTTATAAATTAAACCCGCGCATTTGGAGAATAAATGTCCGCGAATTTTTTCCCCCCCCCCCAAATAAATACACCTGTTGTGGTACGGAAAAAAAAGCGAGCATGAACTTCAGGGAAATTCGGGCGTGGCTCTATCGTCTGTGAAATGAAGGCTTCCCGGAGTTTTCATATAAATAAATGGTAATCAAATATCTAACATAACCTATTATTACTGCACTCGCTGACATATGGTACTTTTTTTAATAAAAAAAGAATAAATACTTGAAATTATACTATTAATCAGATTCATTTTCTTACGTACATTTGACGTAGAAATTATTTCATATGACACATTTATAAACAAAGTTTTAAGTTTTCACTTCTGTCGGTGCGGTGCAAGCGTACAATGAGCGTTACGGGACACAGCGTAACGGAACAATGAGCGTAACGGGACACCGAGTAACGGAACAATGTGCGTAACGGGACTCTTTTTCGTGCGTGCAGCCGTCGTTCATCAATTTATTAGACATTGTCACGTCAAAAAATATTTTTTGTTATCTGTTTTCTAAAGGAATCTTTTCTTAAAAGTACAGATTTTTTTTCTGTGCGTAAGCAATATGTTCGTATTCCAATAGTAACCAGAAATTTCCTACTTTGATGTTAGTGGACAAAGAGATAACGTGTGTAAGGTGCAAAAACTCTTTTTTTTTTGACGCGACAACGTCTAATAAATAGAGACATGCAAAATTCGCGGATTCATTTCGCGATAGGCTAGCATCAAAACAACTATATCTTCGTACCGATTCTGCGATTGGCCCAGATTTTATCTGGGGAACTGTGAGCCAATGGGAAACACTAAACCAAGAAAGTGCCGAATTACGGACAGCCTAGTTGAGACGTCTCACGCGTCAGTAGCCAATGAACAGATGTCATTTCCGCGAGTATTTAAAGGACTGTGGAGTCTATCCTAGAGGTCAATGAATCCGCGAATTTTGCAGGTCTCTACTAATAAATCGATGAACGCCGCCGCACGCACGAAAAAGTGTCCTGTAACGCACATTGTCCCACTACGATGTGTCCCGTTACACTCATTGCACGCTTGCGCCGCATCTCTCTTCCACTCTATTGGAACAACCATCGATTTGACTTTTCAATCATGTTTTTGGCATTTGAATTATTAATATTATGTAATTTAACGATCGTCCACCGATTTTCAGCACAATCGCTACGGTTATTTAAAAGTAATGTTGAATTTTCAAATACGTTTTTGTACGAACAATGGTGTTTTACAGTTACACATAATAATTCAAATTACACCCGGGATCTTTTGCACAATGTTTTAAAAAAATTGTAACACATTATAAATAAGTTTGGTGTATTTGGGATGCGTATTTGTTATAAAATCGTATTATAAAAACGAAATAATATTATTCCCCTATAGTGCTGCCATCTATGGTGACAGACGCGAACCGAACGAATCGCGCTATCCATTACCTTCCACGGCAACCAGGCACTCGTTAATACATATTTTTCTTTGTTTATCGCGAAGGGCATTATTATTAATGAATTATAAATAAAATTTCGTGCCCGGGGCCACAATTGCATATAATTTTGAGCACTGGAAGACATAAAAAAGAAAAATATTCGCGAAGAATTTTAATCTCGGCCCCAGCGCAGCACCAGCGTCTGGGTTGGAGATTAAAGCCGAAATTCTTTCTTAAACTTACTAATTCTTATTTTACTAACTGCAAGTGCATTTTTATTAAATTTTACGTTTAATTTCTCGACGAACAAACTTCGTCCTTAAATGTGTTATTGCGAAAAAGCGTGAAACATTCTCGACGATCTTAAAGTTAAATAGCAAACATGTAGTTAAAGTTAAAATAATCTCTTCGTTAAAGTAATAAACATATTTGAATTAATGAGTGGAAATTAAATTTAATTTATCAATTAAATTGTAGAATTCATTTCACTCCATCTTTTAATCCATACAAAATAGTGATAATTCAATAAAAAAATTGGTTGTCTGTAAAGTCGTTTTGCGGAGGATAGTTTAACGTGACGTCATAACAAAACATTGATGAAATGATTGCATATTTTTATGAATAAAATTTAATCATTTTTATTGAATTATCACTATTTTGTATGGATACAAAGGAGTGAAATGAAATCTACAATTTAAATGATAAACTTACTTTTATTTGCGCTCATTAATTCAAATATGTTTATTACTTTAACGAAGAATATTATTTTAACTATAACTTTTATACATGTTTGCTATTTAACTTCTTCCAATCTGTGTTATTCTGTTAAGGATAGGACGATGATAGGAAAAGTAGGAAACGAATGGGAGTTTTTCAAGTTTAATGTGCCTCGAAAAAGTCAATTCGATGGTTCTTCCAATCGAGTGGAAGTTAGATAGATGCGGCGCAAGCGTACAATTAGCGTAACGGGACACCGCCAAACGGGTCCATGTGCGTAAGGGGACACTTTTTCGTGCGTGCAACCGGAGTTCATCGATTTATTAGACGTTGTCACGTCAAAAAAACAGTTAAGTCAGATGAAAACTGTAACAGGACAATAGGTGTATGGAATCATAGCCAACTGTCACGTAGTGCACACGTGCGAACAAAATGTGCTATCTTATATACCTATTAAAGCTTACTATCCCACAGGCCACAAGTAACATAAATTTCCAGGTTCGAATCTTAATAAAGTCTTTCTTAACATATATATATGCCATAATATGGATGTATTAATAGTTAAGACAATATTAATTGGAATTCCAGATATAAAAAAAATTGATACTCGACATTAATCTAAATATCAGTTCCTCATATTGAATCTTACAAAAAAACTTGCTCTGTTGAAAACCCCTAAGGAGTGACCTCTAATCATGGAAGTTATGGGACCAAGGTATTTCCAGAAGGATTTGGGAGATTATTCCCAAAAAAATGGGAGGAAGTTTGTCGGAAGTTTAGTGACCAAGCCGTCAATAGCATCTTCGTAATTTGCGAAACCCCCAAGCAATGGGGGTTTGAGAGACAAACAACACCCCCCTCCCCCCGCGAGTGAAGCGAGTCTTAACTCTGTATGTCTTGATTGTTAGGAAGTGTTTCCAGGAGCCGATAATGAGTAAGTTCTGTCATAGCGCTGCCTTTCAATATGAAGATCTCGGATAGGAATAGCGAGATTTTTTCGAGGTTTCATGTCGGTGTACCATTCAAGATAAAAGCTTTACCTGACTCCCAACCCTGGGTTTCTCTGCAGTTGTGTTTTGTCACCAAGTCTTTTCATGTGTAACATCTAACATCTTATCTTTTTTGGGACATGGCATTTACTAGGAGTAATTTCGTGATTGCGACGGAAGTCACACGGAACGGACATGTGTATGTAACAACCACGGTGCTGCCATCTGTGGCGGATGGCACTAACCATAGTTTACAAAGACAAAATGAAAATTTATAATGTTAACTGCTTAGTAAATTTTAACAACTTGTCGAAAAATCAGAATCAAAGCCGGGGTTCAGTATTTGTTAGTTTTTTTTTTTTTTGGTAGTATTGGAGCCGTTTCATTAATAAGTTTAAAAATTCTGTCTTTTAATCAAATGATTAGAAATTCAATGTAGCTGCTCCGGCAGCGAATTCTAGTGGCGAGTGCGGAAACTACGTATGATTCGCGTCAAGAAATTTAGTTCAAAACACAATTTGCGTACGTATTAATTACGCTCGTCTTTATGTTGTAAGAACTTATGTCCGAGTTTCGTATTATAAGTTTATTTGCAACATGCAAAAACATAAATTTGCTCGTTAACCGGGGTTAGATGTTTACACATCTCTGGGAACTACTGAAAGACTCGCTCAAAAAGAATTTTGGACGTGACATCGTCTAATAAAACGATGATTGCCGGCTGCACGCACGAAAAAGTGTCCCGTTACGCACAGTTATCCGTTACGCACATGGTTCCGTTACGCTGTGTCCCGTTACACTCATTGTTCCGTTACGCTGTGTTCCGTTACGCTGTCGGGTAGTGCAGTAATAATAGGTTATGTTACAATTGACTAAAAAATTATGGTGATTCATATAATTGATGATAGATATTTGATTACTGTTTATTTATATGAAAACTTGTTCATAATTATATTTAAACTTTATAGCTAAATGACAGTTTTTAAAATTAATTACAAGTCATCCACACGTGCACTGTTTCGTCGACTGTTTATAAAGTGAAGTGAAAAGTTAATGTGGTTTTCATTGCTTATTACAACAACAATTTTGGCAATAAAGGTTAATTATTCTTGCATTTTAAAAATTGATTACTAGTATAATTTAAAGTATTTATTCTTTTATTATTAAAATAAAAATGATTCTATTTTATTTATAAAAGTATGCAATCATTTCATCAATGTTTTGTTATGACGTTCTCACGTTAAACTATCATCCGTAAACCGACTTTACAGACAACCGATTTTTTTTTTTTAACGCATGTACAGGTTATGTACTGGATTTAGCTCTGCTCACGCTGGGAGGGATTTATTCATATTTCGTTCCACGTCTTTTTCCGTCGTATTCGACATTTTTTTGTGAATGTGCACAAAGCTGTACCTCGGCTGTGCGGGTTGAGTCAGAGTTCAGCCGACGATCTTAGTCTGCAGGTCCATCACGAAAAAAAAAAAGTTTAAAAACATCTTCACCTCTCGCCATTGCAGTTTTGGCACTGTTTGCCATGGACAATTTCCGAAAAGCAAAAATCAATAAACAATATGAAGGTAAAAAAATTCACAGAAAACTAGACTGAATCAGCTGATGTCGAACAAACGGAATCAACGATGAAACCAAACAATTGTCCATAATATTACACAAAAAAAACATTGTGAAGTAGTTGCACCAGCTGTAGGGTGTGAAATGAAGAAGCTACTACAAGAATATACAAAAAATATCTTGATCGATTGCAGAACACCTGGTGGCGAGAAGACAAATAGGTAGATTTTTCTACAGTTTCTTCGTGCCACGGAATGCAAATAAAGAACGGAACTCTGACATACAATATAAAAAAAAACATAACTGGAATGAGTGCCGGAGGTATGTCAGTACTTAGTTAAAAAATTACTTTAAAAAATTTACGAACAAAACTGATTATGAATCATCACGGTATCTTCGCAACGGATAGCTGATTTTATTTTAGGGATGCCAATTTTACTTGTGGACGCGAACTCACATATTCATCTTGGACATTTAACAAAAACAAATTATTTGAGTCCACAGTAAACATTTTTTTTCCTTTATTTGAAATTAATTTTTTTATCGGTTCATAAAACAAAACACCTAATTCGAAAGTCGACAACCTTTAGCAGTTTCAATGAAGATACAGTTATCTAGAACTACGAGAAACTGCTTGCGGCGAATTCTCTGCTGAAAAATCCCTCAGTTTACAGTAAATGATAATAGTGTAAGCATTAATTATGAATTTCCATTTTATATTTCCCCTTTCCCTCCAGCCTCAAAGTCAAGTGATTGGCCTCTTGCAGTCCGGGAGATGCAGTCAACAGAACCCGGAATTCTTCGACCAGTCTCATCGTTCGATTGATCCGCACTTGGAAGAAGTCCACCCATCAAAGAAAGCTGTAATATCTTTTTTTATGCGTCGCCAATATTTCTGATGCAATCTCCACCCAGTCGAAGTTTACCACGGCGTTGCACTGACCGATAACAGAGCATCATCCAACCCTCACCCTACACTTCTCACAATAATTCTGTCTGAGAATGTTTCGCCTATCTGTCGGCACTTGTGGCTGATGGGCAAAGTCGTGTATTTTTAGGAAAATTTTCCAGGTCAGCTGTGTGCCAAAAACGTTTCAGCATTTATCTTTGTTTCGTGGTTGTCTTGAGTTTATTTCAGGTACATGACTACTCTCAGCACACCAATCACAGACATCTAGTGCAGAAAACTTAACCACTGGGGGATATTTACCTTAAGGAACAGAACCTAAAAAATCTATGGAGTTTGGTTGGTTAATTTCTTCACAATGTTACGTTTATTTTACCACTGCGTATGGCTGGGCAAATTTCCAGCCGGCTCACAGATCTCCATGTTACGTCACACACTTTCAGCAAATGAATGCACAGTGTGCAGAAATGGCCTGTCTTATATACTTTAGCTACCTAGAGAAGTAGGAGCAATTAGATAAAACCCACATAAAATAAATAGATATGGAGTCCAAAGAGATAGTCTACATATCATTCACAAGTCTCTGTATGGTGAAAATAAATTCAATTTTGTGGAGACGGTAGTGTTAACATTTAAAATATTGGTTTCAGAAAGTTATGTACAGTGGTATATTGCACAATGATAACAAGTTGAAGTCTTTTTTGACCAGTTAATGGTCTGCGCTATGTTTTTTAGACGCCCAGACCATTGGCTAAAGTGTAGTGTTTGCATTGTGGAAACAGAATTTTGGGTTTTTCAGAGAAGTGACTTTTATTAACAACTGAGATACTAATTCATACCTAACAACAATCATCAGACGTGGTCAAGCAACATTTCCACAATGTTTCGGGCTTGGCAATATGGTGATGAGGTAGCGTGTTGCACGTTATCCATTTGGGGAAAACAAAATCCGGGTCCAGCTCTGCTGGGAATCGCACCCAGGCTTCTCCATCGAGTGATCCCACCAGTAACCGAAAAGACTACGCCGCCCAGCCGAGAGAGCTTCGGGGTTGGCCTGCTTGGAGTCGATCACCAATAAAGAACTCGGCACACAAGATTGGAGTCGATCATCAAGGAGAACTCGTCACATAAGATTGGAGTCGATCACTAAGAAGAACTCGTCACAAACGATTGGAATCGATCATCAAGGAGAACTCGTCACACAAGATTGGAGTCGATCATCAAGGAGAACTCGTCACAAAGATTGTAGTCGATCATCAAGAAGAACTCGTCACAAAGATTTTAGTCGATCATCAAGGAGAACTCGTCACAAAGATTTTAGTCGATCAAGGAGAACTCGTCACACAAGATTGGAGTCGATCATCAAGGAGAACTCGTCACAAAGATTGTAGTCGATCATCAAGGAGAACTCGTCACAAAGATTGTAGTCGATCATCAAAGAGAACTCGTCACACAAGATTGGAGTCGATCATCAAGGAGAACTCGTCACAAAGATTGTAGTCGATCATGAAGGAGAACGCGTCACAAAGATTGTAGTCGATCATCAAGGAGAACTCGTCACAAAGATTGTAGTCGATCATGAAGGAGAACGCGTCACAAAGATTGTAGTCGATCATCAAGGAGAATTCGTCGCACAAGATTGGAATCGATCATCAAGGAGAACTCGTAACACAAGATTGGAATCGATCATCAAGGAGAACTCGTCACAAAGATTGTAGTCGATCATCAAGAATAACTCGTCGCACAAGATTGGAATCGATCATCAAGAATAACTCGTCACACAAGATTGGAATCGATCATCAAGGAGAACTCGTCACAAAGATTGGAATCGATCATCAAGAATAACTCGTCACACAAGATTGTAGTCGATCATCAAGGAGAACTCGTCACACAAGAGTAGTCGTGGCTCGTGACACAGCACTTTGCGAGACAAAGATACTGGAAGAGTCCAGGCGGAGCAGGTGGTCAGCGAGAAGGAGGCCATACTCGTGAAGTAAGGCCTGTCAGGAGACTGCATGTTGTGACGAAGTTGAAGTCACTTTTATTTTACCTCGCCATATCCGTATTGTCTCGCCCGAAACATTGCGGAAATGTTGCTTACCTAAACATTTCTGATGATGGTTGTTAAGTATGATTTAGAATCTCAGTCGTTAAAATAATCACTTCAAAGAAACACATTTATTTTTAATCTGTTCCCACGACGCAAACACCAAAATTTAGACAATTTTTGGCCGTCTAACAAAACATGTAACAGACCATTAGCTGGACCAAAATGACTTCACCCTGTTACTATGTAGTCATGCAGTCACGGCCAGCCCTGGGCCATAGTACCCTCACCGTTACCAGGCAACGACCTGTATATTAATTATTCTTTACAATATGGGGGCTATAATATCCATTCTTATTTTCTTTATGAATAAAAACAAAAGTATGTTCTCAATATGGCACTCTTTTGATTCAAATCATCTTTTCATTTATATGTATTTATGGTACCTCGTGTCCCGTATCTGTGTGTGTTTTTTTAAGATTTTTGCACAAATTTAAGGTCATTTTCTGATTGAAGCTGGTGTCTTCAGGGTTGAGAATCAACAGAGAGATGAAAGGTGGCAGGGCTCTATGCATACTGGCCAGAGGTCTTCTTCGGGTAGATAATCATGAGAGATCTCCTCCTATTGACTCTACTGTCAGCCAATAAGAAGAGGGTTCTCGTGTCACTGGCTACAATATGGGCCAATCACACATGATCTTACGTTAATGTCTGTTTTTGTCCACGCCTTATCTTTTAAAATGACGCGGAAGTAGAGCTGTGCAAAAGTGTGATTTCCAAGCAGCAGCCAGTTATTGTTGTTTATTATTGATAACGATGCCTACCTGTGAAATATGTTTGGAATTGGTAACATGTTGTGATCGGGAATGACGCAGAGTATTTGAAGGCAGGGTCTTACTTATAAACCTTGTTCTGGATTATTGTATATTATAAAATAAAATTACAATTAGAGGAATTGTTCATGTTAAATATACAATTGTGGCTTTAGGACATATTTATGCACCGAAATTTAAAGTGAAAAAAAAAATCCCACACCTCATTCCATTGACAGGCTACCAGTTAAAATTCCCGTTTTACTGTTACTAAGTAATTATAAATTGGTCAAAATAATTAGAGGATTAACACCATATCATTCACAGAGATTAGTTACAGAACGATATGCTTACTGATAATATGCTCGTTATCGAGATGATACGGAATACGGCGTCAGTAGAACATCTCACCAAAAACGTTGTGCCTGCCCAGCTTCCATCCTGCCTGTGGCTCTCCAAGCCATCGATTACTGTGAATCACGTTGTTGCGACATTGACTATCGCTGCCCACAGACGACTAGAACAGACAACAGCACACACAGACTCCCCCACTTAGCCTGTGACATCGCCAGGTTAGGTCATGTCTATTGTGCTGGAGCTTTCATTTCCGGAGCATTTTGACGCCACTTAAAGCTCGTACTGCTGCTGAAAACACGTCTTGTCTGATCCCATACTTATTTTCGTCCCATCTCCTTATTATGCATGTTTGATCCGCTCGTTGTATTTGTCTGATCCCCAAAATTATTTGGACCTGTGTTATAACTAGAGACTGGAAAAATTCGTGGTTTCGATTACCCCTAGGATGGACTCCATGATCCTCTATGTACGCGGGAAAATTACGCCAGCTCATTGGCTACCGACTCGTGACACCTGCTAACTGCGATTCTTGTGATTCGATACTTCTTACGTTGAGGGTCATTCATTGGCTCACAGTCCTTCAGGCAAAATGTTTTCCAATCACTGAAGAGACAATAAGTTACACGCACTTGGATTCTAGCCCATCGCGAAATGAAACCGCTAATTTTTCCGGACTCTATACATATTGGACTTCATTAAGAGCCCGGACTAACAACACTCGGAATGCGCCCCTGCGATACAGTTCGGGCCCACCCAAAAATAAACCCTGAAGGTAATGTTCCTTGTGGTATTGGCAAAGGAATGTGTTGTGAAAGTACAACTGTGTGTAACTGTTGGTAGTCGTGACAGGGGACGCCGAAATACCACAACGCCGAACGTACCATAACGCCGAAAACCATAACGCCGAATGCCAAATTGACTACAACGACGACAGCTAGAAAACTGCTGTGTACCACAACGCCAAATATACATTAACGCCGAAAAATGTCATTGCAGGACTGCCACAAAGGTTAGGTTAGGTAAGGTTAGCACACAAATTCATTCAGCGGTTTTTTTCATTTTGCTCCTGTGCCCCCCCGCAACAACATTTTTTGGCGTTGTGGTACACAGCAGTTTTCTAGCTGTCAGCGTTGCGGTCAATTTGGCATCCGGCGTTATGGTAGTCGGCGTTATTGTACGTTCGGCGTTGCGGTATTTCGGAGTTGTGGTAACGACCCGTCGTGACAGGCTGTGGTCGCGTGTGCGGCAGGTCGGCCATCACGGTGTTCCCGCAGCGCACGGACGGCGCCCACGACTTCCGCATCTGGAACCCGCAGCTCGTCAGCTACGCCGGCTACCGGCAGCCGGACGGCTCAGTGCTGGGCGACCCGGCCTCCGTCGAGTTCACCGAGGTCAGCACGTCTGCCCTGTTTGACAAGGGCGCCCGTACCTATGGGTAGGGAGCGGACAAATTCGCGGGTTCAATGACCTGTAGGATGAACTCCATAGTTCTGCGTACACTCGGTCAGATGCCACCCACTGATTGGCTGCTGTCTTGTGAGACGTCCCATCGTAGCAGCCTGTGATTCGATAAAGCTTTGGTCGGGTGTTTCTCATTAGCCCAGAGTCATTCAGGTGAGTTGTGAGCCAATAGCAGAGGCAGCACTGAGGTATAACTATTTCTATTTTAGCCTATCGCGAAATGAATCCGCGAATTTTTCCGGTCTCTAGCTATGGGCAGGGTGGGTCCATGGCTCCCCCTAGCTTTCAGGCAAAGAAAAAAATTAGGTGTTCTTGAGCATTTTTGGCAAATTTTGAGTCCTTGAAGGCCATTTTTGGCCATTTTATGTCATTTGTGATGGTTTGCCACCCTCCCCCAAAAATTCTGCCCCCCTCCCCCTTACAAACTTCCATATGGGTGCCATTGCTATTTCACCGAGCCATTCAGGGCGCGTTCGCTCCCGCGCTGAACTACTGTTGTTGGCGTGTTGACAGCGGACGTGGACCTGAAAGAAACTCGACCCATCAACGAAACACAGACGATTTTACAGTGTTTCACACGCGGAGATGTGTTTTCGCTGATTAGAGACCGGAAAAATTCGCGAAATCATTTCGCGATAGGCCAAAATACAATTAGTTATACCTCAGTGCTGCCTCTGCTATTGGCTGACAACTCACCTGGATGACTCTGGGCCAATGAGAAACACCCGACCAAAGCTTTATAGAATCACATGCTGCTACGTTGGGACGTCTCACAAGACAGCAGCCAATGAGTGGGTGGCATTTGACCGAGTGTACGTAGAACTATGGAGTTCATCCTACAGGTCATTGAACCCGCGAATTTCCGGTCCCTAGATATTAGGTCCAATTCATTCATTCATTCATGCACTCACTCGGTTACCCAATGGTGAGGTTACTGGAGAAAAGTTGGTAACTACATAATACAATCAGTTACTAGTAGTTTGCTGTTAGTGATGCGACTAAATCGTTCATCCAAAAATTATACCCAAAAATTATATACGTACGATACTTTCAGACTTCTCCTGGACACAGAAACCATTTTCTTAACCTTGGATATCTGAAAAAAAATATAACATGTATTCCCTGCATTGTCAGGAGCGGGAAAAATTCTGGTGTTCATTGACCTCCAGGATAGACTCCAAAGATCTATATCCATGTTGGGGTAAAGGTCACCGGTTTATTGGCTGCTGACTTGTGAGACGTCTCAACTGGTTTTGTCGGTAACTCGGCAGTTTCATGGTTTAGGGCTTATCGTTGGCTCACAGTTCTCCATATAAAATGTGAGTCAATCACAAAAGCATTGCAAAGGTTTTTATTTAATTTTGCCCATCGCAAAATGAATCCGTAAAATTTTTCAGGTTTTCATACATGGATACTGCGTGAAGCAATTATGGTCTGAACCATGTCTACAGGACACCCAAAAATATTGGGTGCATTGTAGTTTCTGCATGGTGGCGGCAGTTTTTTAATACTGTGTTTAATGGGAACTAATGTATTTTAAGTCGGAAAATTTTTAATTCATACGTATTAACATGCGTGGTCACGCACCATTTTCAAGCGATGATTTGGGTGTTACAACTTGGTGGTGAAGAGTACAAATATAGTCCGTCTTAGGTTGCAGTTCAGAGCGAACAGCACCCACTGTAGCCAGATTGATAATAGTCGCCTTGAAAACATAAAAATTCATATTTTATATACTATCTATACTTATAATAAGTTTTGTGGCTTTTTATATCATTATTTGTCGATTTTTCTAACACCAAAAAATAGGGTATTTTGATAGTATTATTTCAGCTAATTACACTATGAAAGAAAAACAAATAAATTCTAGACATCCATTATTATTACTTGACACGAGAAACTAGTTGTAGCCTACGGTCACTATTAATAAGAGGGTATATTCTTAAACATGTAATATGTTCAGAGAGCGCAAAAAAATTATTATTAAAATATAAAATGATATTTTATTGAAAATATGTTGAAACAAAGATGGCTTCTTTCAGTTATGGTTCCTGAGAAGTAAGAATTGATGAAATACAACAAGAAAATGAATTTCTTAAAAACCAATTCCAGATCATTCATTACAAAATAAATATTTAATGTGCATTTAAAAAAAAATCTTTCCATTATAAAGGTGTGTCTAAAACGTTGGCGCACGCTGCGTACTTCTGGTAACAGATAAAGCCGAATAAATGACAGCGCTAACTGCAAATGCCGTGCATTGGAAAGTGAGAATAAAAAAATACTAATTTAAAAGCAACTGCGTAGACAGAAAGATAAACCTGTAGTTTTAGAAAAGATTCCTTTCGAAATTTGTACTGCACATGTCTATGGTAATTTTTGAAAATATGAAATACGTTTTTCAAAATAATACCAAGACTCTCTTACAATAAAAACTAATTATTCAAGCAATATACTTAATTTAGTTAAATTACGACTATTAATGTGCGCAGTTAATACCGTAAATCTATTCAGGGACCATTTACAGATAACTTTAAATGTGGGTTGTACCAGAACTACACAAACTATGAATGGCCGGGTTCTGAACCTCGTAAGACTGCGAGCACCATAATGTAGTGATAGGTAGATACCGGAAAATTTCGCGAATTCATTTCTCGATAGGCTAAAATACAAATCGTTATACCTCAGTGCTGCCTCTGCTATTGGCTCACAACTCACCTGGATGACTCTGGGCCAATGGGATACCCCCAACCAAAGCTATATCGAATCACAGGATGCTACGTTGGAACGTCTCACAAGACAGCAGCCAACGAGTGGGTGGCATTTGACCGAGTGTACGTAGAACTATGGAGTTCATCCTACAGGTAATTTAACCCGCGAATTTTTCCTGTCCCTAGTGATAGGGTTGTTTTCGTGTAGACTAAGTTTGACACTAATATTTCTGTTGAATTAAAGAATAATAATGTAGAGTGTTGAGATGTCTAAAGGTCTAAATGACGGCAGGTGTGCGTGAAGATGGGCTGGCACGGACACGGCACGGCGTGGGACGTGCTGCCTCTAGTGCTGTCCGCCGGCGGGGAGGACCCCGACTACTTCGACATCCCTCCCGACCTGGTGCTGCAGGTGCCGCTCACCCACCCCAGGTGAGCCCCCCCCCCTCCCCCCCCCCCCCACCGACCCGCCCCCAGCTCCGCCGTAAACCCCCAGGCCACCTGCTTTGCAAGCCCCCTCTGTGGAATCTGAGCAGCACCGTCACGGAACCATACCTCTCACATCCCTCCGACATGTCGACATACCTCCCGACCTTTTAAAGCTTCTGCTAGCTTTCATGGGGGAAGGATCTGTCACAAGTTTTATTCTTATGACCTCGCCGGGTTTGAACCGAAGGCTCAGAGCTCAATGATGTTAGTGCGTTTTTTAATAAATAAACTTTGTATACATTTTAAAATTTTCCCCATAAAAATTTTATAATAATTACGGATTTTTAAGATGGCGGCCTTATCGAAACGTGTAAGACTCCAGAATTCAAGATGGTGGAATATGTTTCATTATAATTTTAATTTTTTTAATTGTAATTTTTTTCTGAATTTTCATTTTTAGGTATATATACGGATTTTCAATATGATGGATGTGACACCATAATTTCAAGATGGCTAAACTGTTTTATTAAAGTTTAATTAATTTTAAAATTTTATAATTTTTCCCTATTCGTAGCATAATAAATACATATTTTCTAGATGGCGATCTTAACGAAAATTGCAATGGTTGCAAAACAATTTAAATTTGCGGCCTTGGCATCCTTTTTGTCAATATCATGACCTCAGAGGCTTATGGCGGCTTTATAGGGATATTAAGCCGCTTTTAGGAATTTTTAAGCCACTGGAATTTTTAGTACTAAAACGGGAAATTGTTCCTTAAAACGGGAACTTTTCCTCGAAATAGGGAAATGTTTATTTTTTAGATTTTTTGAAATTTTTTGGGTGATTGTTTCTTTAAAACTGGAGCTTTTTGCGGATTTTGGAGAATTTATGGAAAATTTGAACATTTTCCGAGTCTTTTTTTTGTAAATTTTGGCAAATTTTGGCAAATTTTGGATGTCAAGGTCAAAGGTTAAGGTCAAGATCATCCAAGATGGATTCCATGACGTCTCAATCCAAGATGGGGGTCTACACCACCGACTCCACCCCCTGAACTCTGAACCAGTGCCGGCTATTATATACTACTAACTATCACTCGTTATATACGTGCATGTGATTTTGGCCATATTATACTGTAAGAACGTTACTCTCAGTTTATTCTTTGTCTAACCATTAAAGTTTTCCAGCAAATTTTCTGTGAGTATTAAAAATAATATCACGGTCAGTTCGTGGGTGGTCCTAATGAAGCATGATAACTCACATGCGCTAATGAACAACGTTTTAAAAGACTGAATTAATTTATCATCCCTGAAAGTGGAGAGTGTTTGGTCGAGTTAACGAAGCGCCGCCGATGGCTAATGCCCCGGTCTTCATTAAGGAATCTTCGGAGGCCGCCATATGCAAGGAAAGGAAGGAACAAAACAGCATCGCCGGCGCGGACCCGAATAGAAGACTCGCGCTTCATCTAATGGAACTGCTTGTTTATTGGCTTGGTTAACCCGGAAAGAGTGACCCTCTGGCAAAAAAAAAAAAAGACGGAGATGCTTTTAATGTCTCACGCGTGTTTCAGAAAAAAGGCTCTTATCTCAAAAGCAGAGTAAAGCGGCCATGTAATACAACCCTAAGAAAAAATATATTTAAATATGTAAAATTTACGGTGTCGCGTAAAATACAGCTATGCTGCAAGGGTCTTACACTGTTAAAGATGTTTACCTTCAGTTAACGATGAACGCTGATTAAAAATTATTAGGGTCCGGAAAAATTCGCGTTTTCAATTACCTCTAGGATAGACTCCGTGATCCTCTATGTACTTTTGCAGATTACACCTGCTGATTGGATACTAACTCGTAACACGTGTTAACTGGGAAGGTTGTGATTCGATACTTCTTTTGTCGAACGTTTTCCATTGGTCCAGAGTCCTTCAGATAAAGTGTAGCCCAATCACTGAAGCAGCAAGGAAGGCAAATGTATTTGGATTCTAGCCTATCGTGAAATGAACACGCAAATTTTTCAGGTGTCTACAAATTATCCAGGGTTGTTCGTAAATTTACGGCTATCTTTGCAAATTTGCGAACAATGAGTTCACTTATTTTGGACATTATTCCAAAAGAATATCCTTGGTATATTAACAAAAAAAACTTTCAAAAACGGGCTAACTCTACAGCAAGAACAATCTTATTTTGTCCACGGAGGTATTTACTTTTGTTTAGAACGAAATATACAATAGGAAAGTAAAAATACGGCGTAGTTGCTGCGAAGAATAAGTTATTTTAAATTATGGAGAACTCTTCGTTTATTTGAGTCAAATTATTCGTAGAAAAGTCCATAAATTTACTGCCATTTCTAACTGTATGATAGGTCACGATAAACATTCAACTGTTTTAAGAAGATATAAAGTTCCAAAACTTTTTATGTAAATTTAAGTTACATAAATGTACTACTCTTTATTAAAACTTTTTGATTTTTTTTTACAATAATTGGTTCCAACGTTGAGATTTTTTCATAACACACTTGGTGAAAGAAAATGAAGGGTAGAGGGGAGGAATATGGATAATTTATTTTACGAATAGCCGTAGGGACCGGAAAAATTCGCGGGTTCATTGACCTCTAGGATAGACTCCACAGCCCTCTGCATACTCGGGCAAAACTCGCCTGTTCATTGGTTGCTGACTTGTGAGATGTCTCAACTGGGTTGTCCGTAATTCGGCACTTTTATGGTTTAGGGTTTCTCAGAAGTAAAGACCTGCGAAATTCGCGGTTTCGATGGTCTTCAGGATAGACTGTACGTACCCCTGTACACTCAGGCAAATAGCGCGCGTTCATTGGCTGCCGACTTGTATGTCGTCTCAGCTGGTTTTTCTATGATTCAATCCTTCTTTGATTGAGGGTTTATAACTAGAGACCGGAAAAAATTCGTGAATTCGTTTCGCAATAGGCTAAAATACAAATAGTTATACCTCAGTGCTGCCTCTGCTATTGACTCACAACTCACCTGGATGACGCTGGGCCAATGAGAAACACCCAACCAAAACTATCGAATCACAGGCTGCTACGCTGGGACGTCTCACACGACAGTAGCCAATGAGTGGGTGATATTTGACCGAGTGTACGTAGAACTATGGAGTTCATCCTGCAGGTCATGAACCCGCGAATTTTTCTGGTCCCTATTTATAACTGGTTGAGATTCGTCCAGATGAACAGTATGCCAATAGCAAAATTATCTAAGAGGTATATGTGTTTGAATTCTAGCCTATCACCGAATGAATCCGCGAATTTTGCAGGTCTCTACATAAGCTAACAGTAGGGACAGGCATTTTTCGCGAATAAATCTGAACGCATATTAGTCTGAAACACGGTATACCAGCACCAGCGGTTTATTCCTTGTGACTGGCAGCTGTATGCGAGAGAAGTCGTTGCCTTTTTTGACCGAGCCACTCAGGACGCGTTTGCTTCCGTACTGAATTACTGTGATTGGTGTTGTAACAATCGACATGTATGCGAAATAAACTCACCCAATTACTAAACACAGACAATTCTACAGTGTTTTAACTTTTAGCTAGTCTTGGAATCTTTTCGCGAAATCTGCATGACCCAAGCTAACAGTTCTCCATGCAAAATATGAGCCAATCGCAGAAGAGGTACAAAGGTATAATGGATTATAGCCTATCTGGAAATGAATCCGTGAAGTTTTCCGGTCTCTACCAAGAAAGCGATTTAAAATCAAGAGCTGGTATTGTCTACGTTGGCGCCTTTTCAATCGTGATTATGAAAAGATGTGAAAATTCCGAGAAATACAAAATCTCTTCATTTTTAATTGAAGCTCGTAGACATCTTTCACTATCTAGAACAGTGATTCTGAGTGGATCCTTGGTAGCCGTGGTGGATGAGGCATGCTATGTCGTATTCCAACTTCCAAGTTCTATTTTTTTTAAGATAAACGCACTCGTGGAATGAGTCGGAGTGGTTTTTTTTTTGCAGTGGACTATTTCATGTTCAAGCTCGATAAACTTGGTAACCAGTAGACATTTCCAAGTAAACACATTTAGTGGAAGGAACACGAGTGTTTTCTGCAGGAGTCGTGTTAGTATTCCAATATTATTACACGTTCAAGCTCGATAAACCTGGTGACCTGTAGACTTGCACTGTAGACCCCTGGCGTTGTTCGTGACGCCGAGCCGAGGACTGAGGACACACAATAATCCTATTCTTAATAGTAATTTATTTAAACTTTCATCTTCTTGATATATACCCCTAGGGGTATGCAAGAAGGAATTTTTTTTCCAAATTTGATTCTGCATAACATTATTAGCCGCTACATTCTCTTTAATTATTTTATTTTGGTTTAAGTGCATAATTCCTTTATATATTTTTTATAATTGTTTATATAGATTGTATGATTATATATGATTAAATGCGGTTATATATACATTTCAGCAACATATATTTGCTTATGTAAATTCCCGTTGATCAAATCCGTTTTAAAGCTGGTCCTTTAAACAGCTCTTTTATACTTGCTCCGGTAGTTCAATTACCATGCATAGGAAGAACCACCAAGAAACCTATGCAGGATATTCTTTTTATTTGTGTAGGAACTTTTCTTCTTTCTTTCTGCTGTATAAGGTACTTCCCTATATCCTAAACAGAGGACTGTGAACAGATTATTCCGACCTTACGGCCGGCGTTCTCGCGTTCCCCTCCCACATATGCGCCCTAATATGTAAGGGTGGGAGTAACATTCCAGTTCTATTTGATTAAACATTCCAGAGCTTTTAAAGTAAACAGAACTGTTAGGGATCGCTCCCTGTTGTTTGATCGGGAGGTTGTTAGTGCTTCGGCACCGACCAGCGGCTGGGGCCACCAATCCAGCATAGTCACCGCCTCAGCCCCGTACCTCACTCAGCTAACCAGACAGTTGGCTGTGTCTTGAGCTCTAAGACTTTATCAGCACTGCTGGCGCCTTCCCTGATCTCCCACATCACGCTGGAACCCCTCAGAACACCCAGTGAACCCGTGGTCCGGTGGAGGCCTATCCAACCTCTTTTAACCATTTTTGGCTTGTTGACACACTGTTTTCTGGCCTGAAGGCCGGCTCACCCGCCACCTCCCCTCCTATGTCTGCATCCTTTTAGGGTAGAATAGGAGTCGTCTTACAGATCTACTAATCCAGAGCCCAACATCTTAACTAGACTTGGAAAACAAGTCCCCTCCACTCTGTCCGACTAGCGGACCGCCAACTGCCTACGCAAGTCAGTGGACAAAGTTTCAAAGGAAGTTAGCTATAGGTAGGGATCGGAAAAATTCGCGTTTTTAATTACCTCTAGGACAGACTCCATGATCCTCTACGTACTTGTGCAGTTTACACCTGCTGATTGGCTACTAACTCGTGACACGTGTAAACTGGGAAGCTTGTGATTCGATACTTCTTCTGTCGAACGTTTTTCATTGGTCCAGAGTCATTCAGATAAACTGTGGCCCAATCACTGAAGCAGCAAGGAAGGCAAATGTATTTGGATTCTATCCTATCGAGAAATTAACCCGCGAATTTTTCAGGTCTCTAGCTATAGGTTTCCGCCGCCCAGCAGGCCAAGACCCCACCAGTACGGACTGACTTCGGAAACTGGTGACCACCGAGGTCTGCCGCCAGACAGGCTTCAACCAACTAACTTGTCAATCCGGGTAGGAAGACCAGAACCGTGCCCCAGAGATGAATTACACTACACACCCCTCCAAGTACACCATTTAAAGCGGAGGACAAGGATGGTTTTTCAACCAGGGTGATCGGTACAGACACTCTGGAGTCAAGCATGATTCCCAACAAAGTCAAAATGGAGTATAACTGGACAGTGCGGCAGCCACCAAGACCCGGGCACTACACGCCCTTTCCTGGTAAACAATTTAAAGCAGAGAACCAGGAAGATCTTTCAATCAGTATGATTGTCACTGCAGTTCCAGGCAACATCTGTACCAGTCCAGGCCCATTGCCGGGCACAACTCCAACACCAGCAGAAGCACCTGGGATCCCCTGAGCACAAAGCCAAGCCTAATCTGTGTACAAGTTGTTTCGGGCCGAAGCCCGGCCGAGCCTCACCACCTCCTCCTCCTGGGTCTGAACACGCTAGGGTGTACCAGGATCACTACTTTGTCTGTGTCCGTCCAGATGTCAACCAGTGGTTTGCTGGCATCTGGGCGATTGGCCTCAGTTGCACCACGTGTCAAAGTTAGAATGGTGTGTACCATTCTTTTGCCTCAACCAGAAACAACTTATCCATTCTGTTTTAGCCACCGTGCCTGCAGCCAGAATATAGCTTTGACAGATTATAAGATTTTCTTTGTACATTTTGCATCCATGCATAAAATGTACAAGACGGCTGATGTTAAAAACAGTACGGTCTTTCCTTGTGGGATCTCTTGCATGCCATTGCTCCGGGACGGTGACAAAGCCAAGTACAGTGTACAGTGGACAGTGTGTGTGTGCGCGCAGGTACGAGTGGTTCGAGGAGCTGGGCCTGCGCTGGTACGCGCTGCCCGCCGTGTCCGGCATGCTGTTCGACTGCGGCGGGCTGGAGTTCCCGGCGGCGCCCTTCAACGGCTGGTACATGAGCACCGAGGTGGGCCGCGACCTGTGCGACCCGCACCGCTACAACGTGCTCGAGGTGGGTGCCCGCCCGCTGCCTCTCGTCAATCACCACTTCACCAGGGACCTGAAACATCCGAGGGTTCAATGGCCTGTAGGACGAACTCCATAGTTCTACGTACACTCGGTCAAATTTCACCCACTCATTGGCTGCTGTCTTGTGAGACGTCCCAGCGTAGCAGCCTGTGATTTGATAAAGCTTTGGTGGGGTGTTTCTCATTGGCCCAGAGTCATCCAGGTGAGTTGTGAGCCAATATAAGAGACAGCACTGAGGTATAACTATTTGTATTTCAGCCTATCGCGAAATGAATTCACGAATTTTTCCGGTCTCTAATCACCAGGGACCTGAAACAATCGTAGATTCTTTTCTTGATATACTAACCTTCAAATATTTATACCTTTGTGCTGCTTCTTCCATCGGCTCACTTTTAATCTGGAGGACTGTGAGCCAATTAAGAGATCCTTAATCATCGAAGTAACGAATCGCAGGGTACCCAGTTGAGACTACTCACAAGTCAGCAGCCGACGAACAGGTCGCATTTTCCTGAGTATACAGAGGATCGTGGAGTCTATATATTGTAAGTCATTGAACCAGCGAATATTTCAAGTCTCTAGTCATTGTTAAACGGGGCAGGCATTTTTCACGAATACGTCTGAACGCCTATTAGTCTGCAACACGGTATACCCGCACCAGCGGTTTCTTCCTTGTGATTTGCGGCCGTCTGCGAGAGAAGTCGTTGCCTTGTTGCGACCGAGCCACTCAGGACGCGTTTGCTTCCGCACTGAATTACTGTGATTGGTGTCGTAACAATCGATATGTGCCTGGGAGAAACTCACCCAATCACGAAACACAACAATGCTACAGTGTTTTAACTGTTAGCTGGTCTCGGAATCTTTTCGCGTAATCTGCATGACCCTAAAAATTAATATTAAAACCATATTCACTCCTTTTTTCACCCCTTCTGGGTTGAGTTTTGCAAAATGGTAATTTTTGATTGGTAGTTTCCGTATCGTTATTATTGGTACTCAATACATATTTTTTTATTCTTCATTAGTTTCGGAGATATAATTATTAATCTTAAAGCTATATTCACCCCTTTTTCAAACACTTTGGGATTGAATTTCGCCAAATGATATTATTTTGTTTGGTCTTTTTTTCCTGTGTTAGTTTAGGGACCCAATATATTTTGATATTCTTAATTAGTTTTGTAGATATTATTCATTATCTTAAGCTAACCTAAACTTCTCTCCCCGGGGCGAAAAAATAAAGGGACTATTATTTATTACTAGGGACCGGAAAAAGTCGCGTTTTCAATGACCTCTAGGATAGACTCCATGATCCTCTATGTACTTGTGCAGATTACACCTGCTGATTGGCTACTAACTCTTGACACGTGTGAACTGGGAAGTTTGTGATTCGATACTTCTTTTGTCGAACGTTTTCCATTGGTCCAGAGTCCTTCAGATAAACTGTGGCCCAATCACTGAAGCAGCAAGGAAGGCAAATGTATTTGGATTCTAGCCTATCGCGAAATGAACCCGCGAAATTTTCAGGTCTCTATTTATTACACTAACCGAACCTTGCCTAGAATTATACCTCGGTAAACTTCAGAACTGTTCTGATCATGGTCGTGTTTTTCATCCCTGAGAAGTTTAGATTATCCCATTCATTAGGTGCAGCTTGCACTCACACGAGTGTGGCGCCCGCTTTACTGCACAGGCGACTTACACGTGAAGTTCTAACAATCCCAAAGTCACACGAACTGTACTGAAGGCGTTTAGGTTTGTGGTTGGCCCTGCATGGCACTACAGTGCACATGTTTGTTAAGTGGGGGGGAAAAAGTAATCGAGCTTTGCTTGTCTCTGCAGAAGGCTTGCTGGTACCACTTTTTGTATTCAAAGCAAGCTACTCTAGCATGGTCATTGGTATAGACCGGAAAAATTCGCGAATTCATTTCGGGGTAGGTGAAAATTCAAATACCTATACCTTTGGGTTGATTATGCTGTTGGCTCACAGTTTAACTAGAGGACTCTGGGCCAATGAGGGACCATCAGCCAAAGAATCATCAAAACACAAGGCTACCCAGTCGAGACGTATCACAAGTTAACAGCCAATGAAAAAGTAGTATTTTACCCAGCAAGCAAATGATTTTGGAAGCTAGCCTAGAGGTCATTGAATCCGCGAATTTTTCCAGTCCCTAATCATTGGCCAGTACCGTGGTCAAATACTCTTCGTCCTCCAGACAGTGGTGCGTGTCAATGAGTCAGCACTTTTTCTCCTTGTTTATCACTGGGTCGGTGTGCTCCAGAGTGTGTCGAAAGACATGTAATTAAAGAAAATTTTGTTGTCACTAGTAAATTGTTTTCTTCACTTTACAGGATTACATCCTTCATCACTAAATAATGTTCGGCGAGGAGTATATTGTCAAAATATATTTTTTGGTGATCACAAACGGGCATTTTTTGCTTACGTAGGCCAGGTTTCTAAAATACTCAAGCATTTACCTTTGTTTGGTTGCTACAAGGTCACATCCATTGTATACGTAATTGGGTAACCACTGCTCCTTTTCATAACTGTGTCAACAAAGGTCATATAAAGGGCATTGTGCATGCTTCACGTATACTTTGCTTCTCAATAAGTCGCAAAATTAATTGTTTCTCTGTGCATAAGGGCAAGTTATAATTTATAAATATCGAAAATGCTAACAATGTCATTTACTCTTACTCTGCTGTTTGGGGGAACCACTTAATGCGGGGCTAAGCAACTGTCGGATGAATGACGGACTCACCCACCACGTCTTACTGGATGATCCGGTACGATAGAATTGTATCCCCTCGGAATGGAGACCTTTCATACTTTTGGTGGCGGTAGTGTAGCTGGTTAGAAAATGGAATGGTACCCTTTCCAATTTCTTAAAATGTTTCGGTTTTAACGCCAATATGCACTGTAAAGGTATCACATGATTTCATAGTATTTTTAATGTAGCTAAACCAACCCAACCAACCGTCCACAATATTTAAAAAAAAAATTACATTGCTTATGATCTTAACCTATGAATCGTTACTTACGACATGATACAAAACTTCTTCAAATGAAATGTAAAAAAAAACTTTCTTAATTCTTTAGTTATGACTTTGATTCAACTATGAAAGAGAAAAATGTTGATAGGGTACCTTTCCGGTTTATTTTCTACTGTGTCATTGTACAGAAAATCCTGAAAGGTACCCTTTCCGAGGGGACACCTTTCCAGTGCATATTTGCATTCAAACCGAAACATTTTAAGAAATTGGAAAGGGTACCTATCCAGTTTCTACCCAGCTACACTAACGCCGCCAAAAGTATGAATCCAAGGGGATACAATTCAGCTATTCCCCCCCCCCCCTAACTCTCCGATGATCCAAGCCATCCACGCTGACGGCGACTGATTGCAAACAAGCGCATAAAGAAGTGCGTCTTGAAGGATCTGGGTTGAGGTCACGCCTGTTTAAAAACGTTATTTGCGCTTCAATATGGCCGAACGCCAAAACTTTGGGCACCTACACATTTTTACGGACGTGACATTGAAAGAAAAAAAACAAGAAGCAGTTAATGACTCTGGCTTTGGGATGCTACGATAAATATTTTTTAGTTCCAAGGCCATAAACTAGTCAATATTGCTTCCTGCAAAGTACACCTTATAATTAGAGACCTGCAAAATTCGCGGATTCATTCGGTGATAGGCTAGAATTCAAACACATATACCTATTAGATAATTTTGCTTTTGGCTTACTGTTCATCTGGAAGAATCTCAACCAGTTATAAACCCTCAACCAAAGAAGGATCGAATCACAGACAAACCAGCTGAGACGACTTACAAGTCGGCAGCCAATGAACTTGCGTTATTTGCCCGAGTGTACAGGGGTATGTGCAGTCCATCCTGAAGGCCATAGAAAACGCGAATTTTGCAGGTCTCTACATAATCATACTTTGACAGTTATGTCCTGCGGTTTGTCATTTAAACGGAGAAGAATATGTGGTTACGAGAAGGTACCCCAGCCTTCTTCCCTTACAATGGGTTTAAAAAAAAACTTGTGTGTGTCCACGTTCGAATAATGGCATGGTGATATTTCTTTTATTTAAATATTTCATCATGTAATAAAAAAAGTTATCTCAATCGTGAAATAGCTATTGCTTGTGATAGAATGTATGAATCAGATTATGCATGTGGTACATAGTAGTATTAATAGAAGTGGGTGTTGGTATAAATGGGAGCTCACCTTACATTGGTTGTGAAAAAAATCATGTAGCGTTTTTTTAATGCTTCTGGCTCCCTCATCGTATTGAGATCAAAATAAACACTAGTTTTAAATTCTGATCATTAGCTTTTAAAAACAAACATTTTTAACAAAATAGGTGAGTAGTTTTTGTTCAATACTCGAACAAACAGACAAATATTCAATAATAATATATATTTATTCAATAAAAATATTAAATCGTAAACTATTATAACTCAATAATAAAAAATTATATTTATAATGATACCAAATTTATATGGATTAACTGCGTGGTTTTCACTAAAAAAAAAAGGATTAATACTTTTGAGTTGTTATTGTATTAATATATATGATTATTAGAGACACGGAATTTTCGCGCATTCATTTAGTCGCTAGTTAGAATGCAAACCTTCACACTCTCACACTGTGTTCATGATTGGACCGCAGTTGTTTGGACACGCCCCTCCGAGACCGTGAGCCAACGATGTCCAGCTATTATCTTCTACAACTAATTAACTTACAATATTTTCAATCTAAATTTAAAAAACATACACTTGGAAACATTAAAAAAAATTGTTTATGATTTATAAACTTTGCCTTCTTGTCCACATAATAGGCTACATCTTATGTCACAACTACTTTGACTGATTTGCCCTACACATTTAAAATCTCCACCACACATCACTATTCGATACCTTAAATAACACTGCACATTTTTTTTTTGTATTAAAGTCTTTCTGCTGAACTAGTGCCCGATTGCCTGTAGCTCGTTATCGTTTACCAAACACATGTCCCCGTCTCTCATTCTTACTTATAAATTGAGACGCGATGACGTTTAAATCAAGTACGTCCAGCTCATGTTGATGAGCATGTAGTACAGCTACATGGTTAAGTCTTGCCTGTGTCATAGTTGATCTGAAAAATTATATTTAATGGTAAATACTTTCCGACACATGAAAGTACAAAAACAATATTTATTAAAGCAAAATAATTTTTTTAAGGTTTCACGAAAAATCAAACATACCTACCTGAGGTAAGTTTTAAGCTTTCGCAGAGAGCTGAAACTTCTTTCAGCTGAACAAGAAAAGCTGGGTACAACAAGCAGCAATCTCAAAACCACTTCTTTATTTGAAAACAGCTGCCTAACTTCTAGCACAGAGTTCAATAGTATTTTTGATACATCCTTAACAGATTTTGGCTTATGCTTCTTCAAAAATAGTTCAACTTCAGTCTTCAGTAACTGAGAATTCACTTCTGGATAACTTGCTAGCTCGTCACAAATTTCTCCCTTGATCAAACAGTCTTCCAGCTTCTGCATTTTCTTTATGCCTTCTTGGTTGAATCTGTAATGCAGCCCACTAACAGCAGAATCGACCATCATGAAGACCATCATCCGTTCGATGAAGTTTCAGCATGAGCATCTTTACACTGTCTTTTGGCTATTGAAAAATATGCTAAAACAGTTTTTTGTCTTTTCATTGTCGATAAAATTAAATGCTAATGCACACGTAAGTAGTTTGACTCTACATCTACAACTCTCTGGTCTACTGCTCAACACATGTTTCTACAACACTACTCCTTACACCCAACACGACAACAAAATTGCGAAATATTAAGGTTATTCAAGGAATGTGCAAGTACACTCACAGACGATATGTATAGGAGTATTATAAACGAGGAGGGAGAGAGCTAAGCTGCCTAATGACAGCAGACATTAGGTCTGGTTGCAAAGTGGAAGGGGCATAGTCCTGCAGGTATACTCTATTTCAAATAACATCGGTACGTTTTGACAGTTTAAAGTAAAGTCACTTTACTACTTGTTTTTGAATGTTATAATTTCGATGCTGGACATATTTCTTGCACATGAACCTTTGATACATGGTACCCGATTCGCTTAAAAATGCTTAGATTATTGATTTATTCAAATAGCATAACAGTAATGCGGAATAATATTATAAAATAAAAATATCATGGTCTAGAAAGTTGGGGGGGACAGTCCCCTCCACCCAAAAAGTTCAGGGGGACACGTCCTCCCTGTCCCCCCGGTTCCTACGCCCCTGATCATCGGACAACGGGTTAATTTGCTCTCCCTGAATGTACATAAGTAGGGCCACGCATATTTCGTGAAAAGATTCCCAGACTAGATGAAAGTTAAAACACTGTAGCATCGTCTTTGTTTCGTGATTGAGTTTCTTTCAAGTATGTCGATTGTTGTAATACCAATCACAGTAATTCAGTGCGGAAGCAAACGCGTCCTGAGTGGCCCGGTCAAATAAGGGAACGACTTCTCTCGCAGACGGCCGCCAATCACAAGGAAGAAACCTCTGGTGCACGTATACCTTGTTGCAATCTAATAGGCGTTCAGGTTTTTTTTTTACAACAAATGCTTGCCCCTACTAATCAGGCATTAACTACATAAATAAAGTCTGACACAACCATTTGCGACCCAGAGAGAGAAAGTAAAAACGTGGCAGCGAGCCATAAAAAAAACCATGAAGTTGATTTGGAAATGCACGTGTTTGTAGATTTTAGCCTGGCACCAGAGAATTGCGTGGATTTCGCAGGTTGCTACTAATTTACGTATTTGAATTTAATGTAAAATAAATTTCTAGTCGTGACTAGGAATGGGGGGGGGGGGGGGTAACAGGTGATTAGGTAACCACTTCTTCTCCTTGTTAATAACTAGAGACCTGCAGAATTCGCGGTTTCGATGGCCTTCAGGATAGACTACACATACCCCTGTACACTCGGGCAAATAACGCAAATTCATTGGCTGCCGACTTGTAAGTCGTCTCAGCTGGTTTGTCTGTGATTCGATCCTTCTTTGGTTGAGGGTTTTGTACTGGTTGAGATTCGTCCAGATGAACAGTAAGCCAATAGCAAAATTATCTAAGAGGTATATGTGTTTGAATTCTAGCCTATCACCGAATGAATCCGCGAATTTTGCAGGTCTCTATAATAACTGACTCAGGTTCGCTAAGAGCCCTGAAGTCAAAAAGTCAACGTGACGCAGATGTACTTGTGCTTCAAGTCTGTACTGCCTCACCGAATGCCTGACGATAGCGATGTGTCTCTTCTCTCGAGTCACGTGTTGCTACACAGAAAAAAAAAAATATTTTTTTGTACTTTTACAAAAGATTCCATTGCAAAACAGTTCCTCTGAAATAGTTTGTAATACTACAAGCAAGATGATATCTTCATATCATCATATATATTCATATTATAATAAATCAAAAGCATTTATCCCTTTTTAGCAAATACCACAAAGCTAATCAATATAAAATTGGTATTATTATGTAGATGATTTTTTATTATTGAGTTAAGATTATATTTAATTAAAATGGTTTATTATGGAATTATTTTATTGAATTTTATATTTGTCTGCTTGTCTGGTTGTTGGAGTATCGCGTAATAAATACTGGACCGATTTTGATAAAACTTTAAATGTTTTAAAGCTGATGATTATAATTAAAAACTGGTATATATTTTATCTTACTACGATGTCAGGAACCGGAGATATAACATTAAAGCTGCATTTTTTTCAGAACCAAGTATCGCCAATACAAGGTGAGCTCCCTTTTATACCAGCACCCACTTCTTACAATACTACTATATACCACATACTTAATATTATTTATTTATTAGCTATATTAAAAGCAATAACTATGTCACTATTTTAATAACATTTTTGTTAGATGATGTGATGATTAATTTTTTTAAAATATTCGCACGGGGAAAGACACTTGTAATCTTGTACAGCACATGGCTATGGTTTTTTTTTTTTGCGTATACGAAATACGGATTTTTCGAGAAAAATACACAGTATTTATTAGGAACTTTTGCGCATGATTTTATATTAAATTTATGTTTCATTCAAACACAAATTATTTTAAACCTTGGAAAATATATTTGAATGATAAATAATGTAATCATCTTTTACTGGAAAGCTATTCAGGGAGCGGTTTAACTGTTGGAGGTACATAAATGCCCGGGTGAGAAGTCCATACTCAGTTGTTTTCACGTGACATTATTTGTGTTCCATTAAAAAAAAAATTGTTTGTCTGTAAAGTCGGTTTACGGACGATAGTTTAACGTGACAACGTCATAACAAAACATTGATGAAATGATTGCATACTTTTATGAATAAAATTGAATCAATTTTATTTTAATAATAAAAGAATAAATACTTGAAACTATTCTAGTAATCAGATTTTTAAATAATTAACCTTTATTGCCAAAATTGTTATTGTAATAAGCAATGAAAACCACATTAACTTCTCACTTCACTTTATAAACAGTCGACGTTCACGTTCACGTGTAGATGACTTGTAAATAATTTTATAAACTGGCGTTTAGCTATAAAGTTTAAATATAATTAGGAACAAGTTTTCATAATAAATAAACTGTAATCAAATATCTATCTTCAATGATATGAATCACCATAATTATTTTTTTTAGTCAATTGTAACTTAACCTATTATTAGGGACACCTGTATTTCGCGAATACATTTCGTGTCAAGGTATGTCACAAAACACTGTAGCTTTTTCTTAGAGTAATGGCGAATCGTGAGCGTGCAGAAGTACGGTATCCACATTCCCATTGGCCCCGTCAAGTGTGGGAAAACACCTCTCGCCGACCACAGCCAATAAATACAAGAAAAAAACTACGGTGTTTTGCGATGTACCTAGACAAGAAATGCATTCGCGAAATACAGGTGTCCCTACCTATTATTACTGCACTCGCCGACATCGTAACGGAACACAGCGTAACGGAACAATGAGCGTAACGGGACACAGCGTAACGGAACAATGTGCTCAACGGGACGCTTTTTCGTGCGTGCAGCCGGCGTTCATCGATTTATTAGAAGGTGTCACGTCAAAGAGAAGGTGGAGTGTGTAGTGTGGAGTGGCGTGTGAGCGGTGTGTGGTGTGTTGTGGGGGCCGCAGAGCGTGGCAGCGCGCCTGGGCCTGGACACGAGGACCGCCGTCACGCTGTGGAAGGACCGCGCCCTGGTGGAGGTCAACCTGGCCGTGCTGCACAGCTTCCAGGTGGGTGCCGTGACGTCACGCCCAGTCCCTGCCCGAGCACACCTGCCGCCCGCCTCTGGTCACGGCACGACTTACAAACACACAAGATAGAATCTTTTAAGTTATGCCTGTTCTAAGTTGTGTGTTATGACTAGAGACCCGGAAAATTCGCGGGTTCAGTGACCTCCAGGACGGACTACAATATCTTCTACAAACTCGGGCAAATGCCAACTGTTCATTGGCTGCTGACTTGTTAGTCGTCTCGACTGGGTGGCCTGTGTTGGGTCTCTAATTGGTCCTCAGTCCTCTAGATTAACAGTGAACCAATGACAGAAGCAGCACTAAGGTATAATTATTTGAATTTTAGCATAACACGAAATGAACCCGCGAATTTTCCGGGTCTCTAGTTATGACGTTTCTAAGCAATGACAGTTCTAAGTTGTGTGTTTCTAAGTTGTGATGGTTATAAGTTTTGACTTTCTTAGTTATGACGTTTCTAAGTTGTGTGTTGCTACGTTATGTGTTTCTAAGTTATGATCGTTCCAAATTATGACAGTTCTAAGTTACGTGGATTTTTTTTAGAGGTTTCTAAGTTATGACCGTTCTAAGTTGTGTGTTTCTTAGTTATGTGTGGTTCCCCCTGCCACCCACCTCTGGTGACTTCACTAGCTAGCTCGACAGAAGCGAAACAGTAGTCTTCGGCCGCGATGGGAGTGAAAATTTCGTAGGCCGGATTTTTTTTAATGCGACGTCATCGTGAAACATTGTGTTTTTTCCCCCTAGCCTAAGTTAATCTAAGTGTGTAAGGTTAGGGGAGGACCTAAGTGTGTCTCAGGCCGAAGCCTATACTCTCTACCATGCGGGGTATTAGCCATGCAGAACAAGGGCGCGTGCATCATGTGCTTATTGGGGTTTATTGGCTTTCTGACGCGAAAAGGGCGGAGAATATGTTGCGGATGGTGCAGAGAACTTGCTCTTATACGGCAAATAAGTTTTTTTTTTTTTGCATTCACGCACGAATTCATGACAAATTTAATATTTCACAAATTTATCTATTGAAACGTCTTTATAGGCTTATTTTCATTTTTATCATTTGTTATGTTAATGAAAGTTGAAAATAAATTGAAAATTGTTTTTTTGAAACTCTGACTGCCCAAACGTAGGCTACAAGCCGGTTTGTCAAAACTTTTGCCTTTTGTTTTGCGGTAGAAGTACGCGAGAAGTGCACAGAGAGATACGGGTGCTTGCGTACTTCACTTCCAGTTTGAACAATCCTTGTAATGTCGCTTCCTTTGACAAGTACGTGTAAGTATGCACTTAAGACGTATACGAATACAGCCTGTCTCCTTCTCACGTAAACACATTCGTTCCTTGATTACGACGCAGACCTGGTGTATTTTTCTACCAGGCTAAACTAACTACATTTACTAGAAAAATAGGGCACTGAAAAAATTAATTCATTAAAAAAAATTGAAATCAGGTTCTATGTTGGCTTTTACTATTTACTGTAGTTACTCGTATTATAAGCCTATTTCCCTAAATTCATTACTATATCTCTTTAAACAACAGATTAAATATAGATTATTTGATAAAATTACAGTAATAGAATTAAATAATTGTTATGGCAAATAAACAATATACACCAATCCCTCACTTAGCACGACTAATTCGTTCCTAAAAATGTTCGTGTTAATCGAAATCGCGTATTCTGAAGCATTAGTCCCCATAAATATAAGGCTAAATTATTTAATGTGTTCCAAGATGTGTAGGGAAGTAATCTTTACATAATATAAATGCGTAGAATAATACTTGAAAATGCATATGTCATATCATTTATCTTTTTAAGCCTACCACCGAATACGTTAGATAAAGAAAACATGGCACAGTGTAACGGGAGATAAGTGGTAACATATTTACCGTCAGTCCGCAGGTTGGCTTGCCCGCCCAGGCGTGACCTTCAACACGCGCGCGCGTCTGTCTGCCTGCTGTTGCAAGCAGCTGGATCCTTTGTTATTACGTTTAAAACTTTACAAAATTAAAACACTTTTATGAAATTAAGAACCGGTTTTATATAACTTTAAAACACACAGCCATATGTAAACATTTAATTTGTAATGCACACCTCTTATAAAAGCGGCTATGTAAACAAATCAGTTAACAGATAAACAGATTTAGATTTTCCCTAGAGCACAAACATAACATTAAAATACGGGTACACTCCCTATTTAACGGGGTTGTCGGGGGACATAACTTTTACCCTCGTTGTTGCATAACCGCGATGTTTCGATGTGACCAAGGTCAAAAGGCATAAAACACCGCCTGTGTTCTAATAGGTCGGCAAGCACGCACAGTATAGACGGCCCGCCTTTGTGCGGACTTTGCATCCGCAGTTTCCACTAAACACGGGTGAAAAAATAAAAATAATAAATTTTAAAGATAAATATTAAATGTTGAATTGTTTTTATTTTTCCGCGTGCCGCGCACAGTTTGTCGCACGGCCTACGAGCGCGCCAAACGCCGCCAAACACACGTGCGGCACACAAGCTGCTGCCAGTCTCGTGGTGTCAGCCACAGTATCTGCTTCGTCAGTGTCCGTAAAAAAGTAAGTGCAGTGTGTGCGGTTACACACGATTCTGTGGACAAAGTCTTCTAAAAAGAAAGGCCGTAGTGATACTTCAAACCGAATATGAATCGCAAAGTACCGAGTTTGATTGACAAAATAAAAATTCTAGATTTACTTACAGATAGCTTGTCTTTTGTAGAAGCAGGCCGCAGATACAGGAAAAAAACGATTCTAGCATTCGTACAATAAAAAATAAAGAATCGTATATCGTGTCAAGTGGTTAAACTTTATTATCCATGCTTACAGTAAATTATGAATGGTCACATGTGGGAAACAAAAATTGCGCCAATTTAATTTTAGCGCAATCAGTGACGCCGTATTAAAAATCGTGTTAAACTTTGTCTTTACTTATTTCACCAAACGCTGTGTCGAGTTGCTGAGTGTGTGTGGCTCGGATCGGCAAGTGTTATATTCCCCAGCCTCTGTTTAAAGGTCGGGAGACCGCTACACATAAACATTTCCGGGACTTGTTTACTACCTCACGGCAAAAGTGGTACAGTATGGTTCACGTAAATATGGGACCACTGGGAATTCCTGGGCAAAGATTAAAAATACGCTAGCCGATTTACTTTACCATTTAATGTTAAAACATTATACCAAAGTAAAAAGATGAACTTGTATAATACAATGAATTACCCAATAATATTACGTCTGTAGGTTTAAGTTGTAACAAAACATTTATATACAGATGTCCAGTAAAGTACCAATTAAGATTCTGGAGTGGAATTTTAAACACCGGACTACCTGATTTTGCCTTGTACGCAGCGACGCTGCTCAGTCAAGTGACTCATGCTCTGCCTGTGTGCTCCCCCACTCCCCCTGGTGTTTCTGCCCGCTCTAATCTCTACCTCTCTCCATGTTCTCGGCTAGCCTCTCCCTACCCAGCGCTTGCCGACAACCAAGCCTATCCAACATCAATCCCCAGCCGAGTCACGCTGGATAATGTCGCTGGATGGTGGGCTTTATCAGGTCCCCTGTCCGATGCTTCATTTGTGAGATAAAGCGACGTTAAGAACTAGTGTTTCAGAAAATATCACTGGGCTGGATTGGACCATAATTTGAAAACCCTACAAGATAGAGGAATAATGTACGGAGATATCTTGTTTAGAATTTTACTGCGGACATTTTCTACGCCTAGGCTTTTTTCTGCCCGATGCTTAGTTTGTTAGTTACAACGCAAAATTATCCTAATCGGCTGTCAACCATTTATTCCATTATTATTATTCATTTCTGACTGGGGGACATGGTTTGACCCGCGATATACCCGATTCTGCGATCAATCGGGGCGCGATATACCGGGAGTTTACTGTATGTACAATATGTACATATACAAAACATAAAAGTTAGTTAAATATTTTCTGGGGTGAAATTAACACTATCATCTTGCTTTTTTTTAAAAAACGTGTCCAATTTCATCTGCTTTGGTTTCTGTACGGTACGGCCTGGTCTGCGGCCGGGCATCAACAGTACGGCCCGGTGTTTGTTTATCTGCGTGCGCATCTTTCCCCTCGCATTCCAAACCACTCTTCCCCCCTCGAATTCCATACCTGACGTCGCGTCGTTTCCGAGATTTTTTTTAGCCTGTGGCGATTTCGTGCTAACTGAAATTTATAGACGTGCTATTCGAGACTAGGGCAGTAAAATTTACATCGTGCTAACTGAATTCGCATTAAGTGAAGACGTGCTATGCGAGGGATTGGTGTAACTACTTGGGCGAATAAAACTTAATATAAATTTTTAAAGGACTTTCTTTGGAAAAAATTTACTGTAATTTTTTTTGTATATTTCCAGAACAATTAGATTCAAATTGTTGATAAATTAACGTGAAATATATTATATAAATAGTTCATGTGAAGAAGCAGGTATTGTAGTCTCCAAAATTTTGAAGAATATACAGCTACAGCATAAAAATTGCATTCCATTAAAAAAAAACAACGTTCCAGCAAATAACACTTTAAAAAAATAAAAAAGGCAGGTATTATTCAGCTACCAGATGGTAATTTTCTTGATATTCAGCAAAATTGCGCGGCTTATGGTACAATGCAAGGAATTATTTTTAATGAGCTTTATTGTGTAACGAAAGTGGAAATATGAGAAAATAGCAACAAATATGGTATAATTCTTATAAAAACTACAATGGTTTATACAAAAATTTCTTACTTTTCCATTATCCGACTAAGAACAAATTCGAAAAAAACAAAAAAACAAAAAAAAACAGACGTAACTAGGCACATAATATCTTATAGACCGGTGCAAGTAAAATTTATTATTTCCCGAACACCAAACTCTAAACCAAGTTAGTAATTTCTAAATAAACTTTAACAAACTAAAAGCGATAAAAAGGTATGTAAGAGTAAATTGAAAGATACTGTCTTGCCTTAATTTGAGGTGGTATGTACAAATTGGTAAGGCTTCCAGAGTGCAGTGCTCGGTGCTCGGTGCACTGGCCGCCACGCAGCTGCGGAAAGGACTGAGCGTGTGGTATCCTGTGTGGCGCAGTCGTGCAACGTGACGGTGGTGGACCACCACACGGCCTCCGAGTCCTTCATGAAGCACTACGAGAGCGAGATGAAGCTGCGACGGGGCTGCCCCGCCGACTGGGTGTGGATCGTGCCCCCCATGTCGGCCTCGCTCACCCCAGTCTTCCACCAGGAGATGGCGCTGTACCAGCTCAAGCCCTCCTACGACTACCAGGTGACCGTACCATCACCCACCTCCTCCTTCAATAACACACTGCTCACTGACCCGGTCTGAGTCCTTCCAACAGGAGATGGCACTCTACCAGCTCAAGCCCTCCTACGACCACCAGTTGACCGTACCATCACCCACCTTCTCCTTCAATAACACTCTGCTAACTGACCCGGTCTGAGTCCTTCCAACAGGAGATGGCACTCTACCAGCTCAAGCCCTCCTACGACTACCAGGTGACCGTACCATCACCCACCTCCTCCTTCAATAACACACTGCTCACTGACCCGGTCTGAGTCCTTCCACCAGGAGATGGCACTCTACCAGCTCAAGCCCTCCTACGACTACCAGGTGACCGTACCATCACCCACCTTCTCCTTCAATAACACTCTGCTCACTGAACCGGTCTGAGTCCTTCCACCAGGAGATGGCGCTCTAACAGCACAAATCCTCCTACGACCACCAGTTGACCATACCATTACCCACCTTCTCCTTCAATAACACTCTGCTCACTGACCCGGTCTGAGTCCTTCCAACAGGAGATGGCGCTCTACCAGCTCAAGCCCTCCTACGACTACCAGGTGACCATACCATCACCCACCTTCTCCTTCAATAACATACTGCTCACTGACCCGGTCTGAGTCCTTCCAACAGGAGATGGCGCTCTACCAGTTCAAGCCCTCCTACGACTATCAGGTGACCGTACCATTACCAACCTTCTCCTTTAATAACACACTGCTCACTGACCCGGACTAAGTCCTTCCACCAGGAGATGGCGCTCTACCAGTTCAAGCCCTCCTACGACTACCAGGTGACCGTACCATCACCCACCTTCTCCTTCAATAATACTCTGCTCACTGAACCGGTCTGAGTCCTTCCACCAGGAGATGGCGCTCTAACAGCACAAGTCCTCCTACGACCACCAGTTGACCGTACCATTACCCACCTTCTCCTTCAATAACACTCTGCTCACTGACCCGGACTAAGTCCTTCCACCAGTAGATGGCGCTCTACCAGTTCAAGCCCTCCTACGACTACCAGGTGACCGTCATTACCAACCTTATCCTTCAATAACACTCTGCTCACTTACCCCGTCTTAGTCCTTCCAACAGGAGATGGCGCTCTACCAGTTCAAGCCCTCCTACGACTACCAGGTGACCGTTCCATTATCCACCTTCTCCTTCAATAACGCAATGCTAACTGACCTGGTCTGAGTCCTTCCACCAGGAGATGGCGCTCTACCAGTTCAAGCCCTCCTACGACTATCAGGTGACCGTACCATTACCAACCTTCTCCTTTAATAACACACTGCTCACTGACCCGGACTAAGTCCTTCCACCAGGAGATGGCGCTCTACCAGTTCAAGCCCTCCTACGACTATCAGGTGACCGTACCATTACCAACCTTCTCCTTCAATAGCACACTGCTCACTGACCAGGACTAAGTCCTTCCAACAGGAGATGGCGCTCTACCAGCTCAAGCCCTCCTACGACTACCAGGTGACCATACCATCACCCACCTTCTCCTTCAATAACATACTGCTCACTGACCCGGTCTGAGTCCTTCCAACAGGAGATGGCGCTCTACCAGCTCAAGCCCTCCTACGACTACCAGGTGACCATACCATCACCCACCTTCTCCTTCAATAACACTCTGCTCACTGACCCGGTCTTAGTCCTTCCAAAAGGAGATGGCGCTCTACCAGCTCAAGCCCTCCTACGACTAGGTGACCATACCATCACCCACCTTCTCCTTCAATAACATACTGCTCACTGACCCGGTCTGAGTCCTTCCAACAGGAGATGGCGCTCTACCAGCTCAAGCCCTCCTACGACTACCAGGTGACCATACCATCACCCACCTTCTCCTTCAATAACATACTGCTCACTGACCCGGTCTGAGTCCTTCCAACAGGAGATGGCGCTCTACCAGCTCAAGCCCTCCTACGACTACCAGGTGACCATACCATCACCCACCTTCTCCTTCAATAACACACTGCTCACTGACCGGACTAAGTCCTTCCACCAGGAGATGGCGCTCTACCAGCTCAAGCCCTTCTACGACTAGGTGACCATACCATCACCCACCTTCACCTTCAATAACATACTGCTCACTGACCTGGTCTGAGTCCTTCCAACAGGAGATGGCGCTCTACCAGCTCAAGCCCTCCTACGACTACCAGGTGACCATACCATCACCCACCTTCTCCTTCAATAACACACTGCTCACTGACCGGACTAAGTCCTTCCACCAGGAGATGGCGCTCTACCAGCTCAAGCCCTTCTACGACTAGGTGACCATACCATCACCCACCTTCACCTTCAATAACATACTGCTCACTGACCTGGTCTGAGTCCTTCCAACAGGAGATGGCGCTCTACCAGTTTCAAGCCCTCCTACGACTACCAGGTGACCATACCATCACCCAACTTCTCCTTCAATAACATACTGCTCACTGACCCGGTCTAAGTCCTTCCAACAGGAGATGGCGCTTTACCAGTTCAAGCCCTCCTACGACTACCAGGTGACCGTACCATCACCCACCTTCTCCTTCAATAACATACTGCTCACTGACCCGGTCTGAGTCCTTCCACCAGGAGATGGCGCTCTAACAGCACAAGTCCTCCTACGACCACCAGTTGACCGTACCATTACCCACCTTCTCCTTCAATAACACTCTGCTCACTGAACCGGTCTGAGTCCTTCCACCAGGAGATGGCGCTCTAACAGCACAAGTCCTCCTACGACCACCAGTTGACCGTACCATTACCCACCTTCTCCTTCAATAACACTCTGCTCACTGACCCGGACTAAGTCCTTCCACCAGTAGATGGCGCTCTACCAGTTCAAGCCCTCCTACGACTACCAGGTGACCGTTCCATTATCCACCTTCTCCTTCAATAACGCAATGCTAACTGACCTGGTCTGAGTCCTTCCACCAGGAGATGGCGCTCTACCAGTTCAAGCCCTCCTACGACTACCAGGTGACCGTACCATTACCCACCTTCTCCTTCAATAACACTCTGCTCACTGACCCGGACTAAGTCCTTCCACCAGTAGATGGCGCTCTACCAGTTCAAGCCCTCCTACGACTACCAGGTGACCGTTCCATTATCCACCTTCTCCTTCAATAAAGCAATGCTAACTGACCTGGTCTGAGTCCTTCCACCAGGAGATGGCGCTCTACCAGTTCAAGCCCTCCTACGACTATCAGGTGACCGTACCATTACCAACCTTCTCATTCAATAACACACTGCTCACTGACCCGGACTAAGTCCTTCCACCAGGATATGGCGCTCTACCAGTTCAAGCCCTCCTACGACTACCAGGTGACTAGAAGAGCCAAAGTTCATTGACATGAGCTTAAACCCTTCTACAAGTACAATGTCAATAATTATAACCTTCATTTTACAAATGTATCTGTGATTGGTGTTTAGTAATAATTTTACCATTGGTTTTTTTATTTTAATAACCTAAAAACCTATTTATATTTTAAAAAATCTATCATGACCAAAGAGCCTTAAAAAAAGTCAAACGTTGTAATTAATTGACAGTTTTTATGTAGCATATCTTGTTAAACGGTTTTTAAGACTTTATTCATAAGTTTGAATTTGGGTTCCCCAAAATTCTGGCTCCATAAGTTTTTACGGAAATCGGGAAACCAATTTTTTTTGTACTATTGACATTATCCTAAAATTAAAGTCTTTATCACGATGGTTCCAGACTGTTAAATCCAAAATTTAATACCATATTTTCACGCTGTTAGTGCTACATTACATACTGGCGACCCTTATATCGCTTTTAATTGTAAATGTTCAAAAATCATTAAAAAAAATAGAATATTTTTATTTTGTATTAATTTGTATTGAAAATATGACACAAAATTCCCGATAAAGAAAAAAAAATTATTTTGGTCAGATTGCTACCAAAAATCACAGGAATACCTGCTGGGCTAATCTGAAGATTGCCTGAAAATGTCATCACACACATGCATATATATAAATTAAGCTCTCATTTATTTGATAAAACTGTTTATAAAAATATATTGTTTTAAATTGTTACTTCAAATTATAAACATAACCCCATAATTATTGAAACATAGTAATTAAGGAAAGCACCCCCTAAAGCAAATTTGTGGCTGTGCGTTGCGCAGGTGGCCGTGTGGAAGAGTCACGTGTGGAAGGCAGGCATGGACTCCCTCATAGGCAAGAAGCCCAGGAAGAAGTTCCGCTTCAAGCAGATCGCAAGGTACTGTTTCCCCGGGTCTGTTCGCTTTCAAAATAATACTAAATAAAACAACAATTATCTGAAAACAGAATGAACAACATACATTTATACAAAAATTATCTGGTGTCTATTATTCATTGGTTACTGCCAAATTTCACCTTCCAGTCGAATGCGTGAGATCGAATCATTTGAACTAGTAATGTTGTTGGTTTATTTTGCGCCAAACTCGTGTCCGTCTCAGTGAGCCTTCGGCTGTCTTCGGCCTTCGTCGGCGTTAGTGTCGTGTTCCCACCCCCTCCCCTCTTCACATCCCGCTTACCCCTCCAGACCACACCAGTTTTCTGTTGATCCTCCCTCCTTCCCCTTCTTAGGAACTATTTTTTGCTTGCGGTTTTTTTTGTTCTCTTACATATGGTCCAATGAGAACGCTGTTAAAGTGTGAAATTTTATGAATTAGCACCACTTGCCAAATCATATCGCCACTTTTGCAGGGGGGACGCACCACAACGCCGAAATACCACAACGCCGAACGTACAATAACGCCGAAAACCATAACGCCGAATACCAAATTGACTACAACACCGACAGCATGAACACTGCTGTGTACCACAACGCCTAATTACCACAACGCCGAAATACATTAACCCCGAAAAAAGTCATTGCAGGACTGCCACAAAGGTTAGGTTAGGTAAGGTTAGGTTAGGTTAGGCTAGGGTAGGCTAGCCTAGGTTAGGTTAGGTTGTGGTATTTCGGCGTTAAGATACATTTAAGAAACACACACAAATTCATTCAGTTGTTTTTCATTTTGCTCCTATAGCCCCCCCCTCCCGCAGCAACATTTTTCGGCGTTACTGTATTTCGGTGTTGTGGTGTACAGCAGTTTTCTAGCTGTCAGCGTTGCGGTCAATTTGGCATTCGGCGTTATGGCCTATTCGGCGTTATTGTACGTTCGGCGTTATGGTATTTCGGCGTTGTGATAATGACCATTTTACAGGCTTCCACTAAATGAACATTTACTTAAAAGTGTTGACCTAACACTGAAGTTGAAACATGCATCCATACATCCTTCAGTGTTTCCGCCTTCCTTTTTTTTTTTTTTTTACGTGTCTCTCGTAGCCGCGCGTAGAGCCAATAATTACTTCAAGGGATAATTATTCTCTAGCTACGACTAAACATGCATTTACTTAGTTTAGCATTTTTTTTAGAGTGCTCATCGGTAGAGACCGGAAAAATTCGCGAATTCATTTCGCGGTATGCTAAAATACAAATCGTTGTACCTCAGTGCTGCCTCTGCTATTGGCTCACAACTCACCTGGATGACTATGGGCCAATGAGAAACACCCGACCAAAGCTTTATCGAATCACAGGCTGTTACGCTGGGACGTCTCACAAGACGGCAGCCAACGAGTGAGTGGCATTTGACCGTGTGTACGTAGAACTATGGAGTTCATCCTGCAGGTCATTTAACCCGCGAATTTTTCCGGTCCGTACTAATAATGGAATGTTCAACTAAATGAATTATTTTTTGTTTTAATCATGCTTATAATGTGCGCAGTTGAAATACCGGAAAGCTATCCAGGGAATGGTTCTCGAATAACTTAAACTATCGGAGGTTATGGGACAACACAGAAGCGTAAGTGCCCGGGTAACTGCGGACACTATTTCGTGGTGATACAGATTATTCCGACCAGCGCAGCGGCCGGCATTCTCACGTTCTTCTCCCACATGTGCGCCCTATCAGGGTAGGGTGGGAGAATCTTCCATTTCAATTTATTAACATTCCAGAGCATCATTTAAAACAGAACAGTTAGGTATCGCTCCCTGTTGTTTGATCGGGAAGGTATTAGTGCTTCGGCTGGGGCCACCATCCCAGCATAGTCGCCGCCTCAGCCCCGTACCTCGCTCAGCTGACCGGACAGTTGGCCGTGTCCTGAGCCCTGAGACTTTATCAGCACTTGGTGATACAGTTGTTTTTGTGCAAATATACAAATTTACAAAATATCTGTAATTTTACATGAATATTTTTGTTCCGTTTACTAAATTTAAAAAAAAAATTGAGAGTTTTTCTTTCACTTGGTATATGATTTGTTACATAACTCTTAGCCATTTCACTGTACCGATTTTTTGAAATGTTTCACGGATTTGATAATTATTCTGTTTGTATATATATGTGTGTGTGTGTATACATTCACGTCACCTGACCATGTCGATGACGACTCACATGAATTTACTCCCTATCCAAACCTTCCTATATATAGGGATAGGAAAATGTCGCGGGTTCAATGACCTGCAGGATGAACTCCATAGTTCTACGTACATTCCGTCAAATGCCACCCACCCATTGGCTGCCGTCTTGTGAGACGTCCCAACGTAGCAGCCTGTGATTCGATAAAGCTTTGGTCGGGCGTTTCTAATTGGACCAGAGTCATCCAGGTGAGTTGTGAGCCAATAGCAGAGGCAGCACTGAGGTGTAACTTTTTGTATTTTAGCCTATCGCGAATTGAAACCGCGAATTTTTCCTATCCGTACCTATAGAAGTCTTCACAGGCAGTGCGAGTGTGTGGTGACGTGTGCGCAGGGCCGTGAAGTTCACGTCGAAGCTGTTCGGCCACGCGCTGTCCCGCCGCATCAAGGCCACCGTGCTGTACGCCACGGAGACCGGCAAGGCGGAGATGTACGCCCGCAAGCTGGGCGAGATCTTCGCGCACGCCTTCAACGCCCAGGTGAGCTCCGTCCCCTGAAAATCCTCCCACTCCTGGCGTGGTACGAGAGCTCGTACATAACATAACTAGAAGCAGGCATTTTTCGCGAATAAATATGAACACCTATATTAAACTGCAAATGGCTATACCCTCAGCAGCGGTTTCTTCCTTGTGATTGGCGGCCGTCTGTGAGATAAGTCGTTGCCTTGTTGTGACCGAGCCACTCAGGACGCGTTTGCTTCCGCACTGAATCACTGTGATTGGTGTTGCAACAGTCGACATGCGCCTGGAAGAAACTCACCCAATCACGAAACACAGACGATGCTACAGTATTTTTACTTATAACTAGAGACCTGCAAAATTCGTGGATTCATTCGGTGGTAGGCTAGAATTCAAACTCATATACCTCTTAGATTATTTTGCTATTGGCTTACTGTTCATCTGGACGAATCTCAACCATTTATAAACCCTCAACCAAAGAACGATCGAATCACAGACAAACCAGCTGAGACGACTTACAAGTCGGCAGCCAATGAACTTGCGTTATTTGCCAGAGTGTACAGGGGAATGTGCAGTCTATCCTGAAGGCCATCGAAACCGCGAATTTTGCAGGTCTCTGCTTATAACTATTCTCGTAATCTTTTCGCGAAATATGCATGGCCCTAAACATAACCTTTGGCCACCAATCCATTAGTCCGACGATTTTTCGGAAAAGTATTTCTGACGCTGTTTTCATTAACGTCGCGCGCCCGCGACGCGAATGTCGCGTTCGCCATTTACGTCGCGCAGGCGTCACAGACCCGCGGACAGTCGTACTGTCGACGCACAAGTATGTCAAAACTAGAGACCCGTGAATTTCGCGGATTCAATTACCTCCAGGATAGACTCCAATATCCTCTACACACTCGGGCAAATGCCAACTGTTCATTGGCTGCTGACTTGTGAGTCGTCTCAACTGGGTGGCCTGTGATTCGACATTTCTATTAGTGAGGGTCTCTAATTGTCCCTCAGTCCTCCAGATTAACAGAGAACCAATGACAGAAGCAGCACTGAGCTATAATTATTTAAATTTTAGCATAACACCAAATGAATCCGCGAAATTAACGGGTCTCTAGTCAAAACTTATATCACTAAATTGTAGACCCTATTCTATTTATCACGTGAACCTAATTCATTAGAATATTAACAACCGGTAGGGCCATGCATATTTCGTGAAAATATTCCGAGATTAGTTATACGTTAAAACATTGTAGCATCGCCTGTGTTTCGTTATTGGGTGAGTTTCTTTCGGGTGCATGACGATTGTTAAAACAACAATCACAGTAATTCATTGCGGAAGGAAATGCGTCCTTAGTGGCTCAGCCAAATAAGGCAACTACTTATTTCGCAGACGGACCGCCAATCACAAGGAAGAAACCGCTGCTGAGGGTTTACCTTGTTGCAGTTTAATAGGTGTTCAGATTTATTCGCGAAAAATGCCTGCCCTTACAAATCGGCTCAATTTTGTTTCGCTTAGCTCCGCCTACCACGTGTTTAGTTCTGAGATCAGTTCCGAGACGGTGTTCCCATCCCACTATTATCCGGGCACATAGACGGTTGGCAGAGCTTCAGGAAAAATAACGCGATTTCTTTCAACTTTATTTTTTATAAGAGTTAAAAATTACTAAAAGGCGTGTATTCAGAGTAATTTTTAGGCGTAAAACAACCGGTACGGACTCTTGAAAGCAGTTAAGGGACTTACACTACACCTTTATCTTAATTTCTCGGCCATGTAGTGTTACGGTCATTTCTCAAATTTCGCAGTTGTCCTGTGACGACGAGAAGACTGCGCGCCAGTCCAGAGGCGACACCGCGCTAGAAGCACCAGCGAGCGTCGCGCTTATCATCCCGCCTCACTAACACACATACACCCCTGACGAGGCGGGCCTTTTGAAGGGCGCAGTCTTCTCGTCGTGCACAGGATAACTGTGAAATTTTAGCTGCGACCGTAACATTACACGGCGGAGAAATGAAGATGAAGGTGTAATGCAAGTCGTTTTAAGTGTTTTCAATAATTTGTACTGGTTGTTTTACGCCTGAAAATTACTCTGAAAACATGCGATTTAGCCATTTTTAACTCTTTTAAAAATACAGTTTTAAAAACTTAATCCGAAAACAAAAGTACCTATTTTTCGGCCCTCGGTGAATATTTAAATGCTTTCCGTAGTAAGCAGATCCCATCAGTGGCGTAGCCAGGATTTGTGTATGGGGGGTGTTAAGAAGCATGGCCCCCCGTATTAAACTCGGGGTCCGGGGGTCCTCCCCCGGGGAAAATTTGGATTTTAAGGTGTAAAATATTGCTATTTTAGCAGTTTTCGGTACTTAAATTTAAATATTGTAAAGGTAAAAATTTTATTAATTTTAATATGAAATTTGTTTGAGTGATGAATAAGAAATTAATTAAATATTTGGTGATAAGGGAGGGGGGGGGGGTGTTAAACCCCTAACTCCCCCCCCTTGGCTACGCCCCTGGACCCAACTCAGATGTCTGGAGTAGTTTTGAAGTCGCGTTGTTCTCCCTGGAGCCGTGTGCCCGGGCGGGACAGTTGCGAACCAGGGGCGATGCGCTGCGTGCAGGTGTACTGCATGGACGAGTACGACGTGGGCAGCATCGAGCACGAGGCCCTGCTGCTGGTCGTCACCTCCACCTTCGGCAACGGCGACCCGCCGGAGAACGGCGTGGTGAGTGCTTCCCCGTCTGCTGGCTGGCGGAGTGTCTGCGGCTCGCGGCCGCAACCCGAACACTTCCGAAGTCTACCGAAGTATACTTTTAGGTTATGTTCTGTCAGTTTGATAAACAATAGTTCGTGATTTGGTCCGTGTTAGGATGGGAAGCCTTCTTTTCACAGACGAGAGAGTCACACCCGAAGTTCCCCGAAGTTCATGGTCGTTTTTTTTCTCCCCCGTTCTATCTCATTGTATAAACCATTGTGGCATTAAATTTTGCGGTCGATTAGGATAGGTTAGCTACATTATAAATACTTTAAAACATTGTGGATGGTTGGTCATATTAGGTAAGTATAGCTACATTAAAAATACTGTTAAATCATTTTATGGTTGCTTAGCAAATAACTTTTTTAATATGTAGCTATCCAGCGCTAGGAAACCGTTTACATGATTTCACAGTATCTGTATTGTAGCTTTCCTAACCAAATCAACCGTCCACAATGTTTTTAAGTATTTTTAATGTAGCTAACCTAACCTAATTGACCATTAGTTATCATGAGTTACAATGAACAAAAAAAAACCGAAGATGTACGATCGGTCGTTTGGCTCTCTCGTCTGTGAAAAGAAGGCTTCCCAGTGTCTGCGGCTCGCGGCCGCAACCCGAACACTTCCGAAGTCTACCGAAGTAAAATTTTAGGTTATGTTCTGTCAGTTTGATGAACAATAGTTCGTGATTTGGTCCGTGTTAGGCTATCATAGGTTAAGATTTCATAACTAAATGTGGGTTATGTTACGCTAGCGTTATTTAAAGTACTTCATGACCGTAAAATATATATATATGATATCCTTGCGATAGAGTTTTTTTTTATCACGAGCGGTCGGCCAATTACGGAGAACTTCGAAACTATTCGAGTGTGGCTCTCATTCCTGTAGGCTTAAGATATTCCTCACGAACTTAAGAAGAAGAAAAAGTACTAGATCTGAAGGAAAAAACTAACTTTATTGTGTTTTTTTTCTATTGTTGTATGGTTTTTAGACAATTCAGCGATTTGCTGCGCTCTTATAAATTAACTCAAAATGTAAAGACACTGACTAACAGCAAATATTAAAATAGAAAATTAAAAGTCTAAACTCAACTGGGTTATTGTCAAGCCCAAAATGGAACTCTTGCACTTTACATGTTTATTGATTTATTGTGTATTTTTGGGTTTAAAAAAATTATTTTATGTTATTTTAATTGAATTTTCATTAAACTTTCGTTTATTGAATATTATTTTCACTCTTTCATAACTCACGAGATAAACAGAGGAAGTGTTTTTCCTTTTTAGAGCCTGCTAAACAAATTATTTCTTCTGAAACAGTGAAATCTTTAGTTACCATGACACAATAAGTCAATCAAAAACTTTAACTGTTAATTATTTTATGGATTTTTTTACAAGAATAAAATTGAAAAAAAATATTAATTTGCAATTCTTATGCAGTGAAATATGCTTGAAATAGTCATTAAACGTAAAGAATGAGACGCAAATTCACTTAACGTACTTTAGGAGTAAGGCCGGGCATAAATAATACTTCTTCGGCAGGATTATTTAGCATAGAGATCAGCACGCAGTTATTGTGAGCAAATTACATCTTGACGATGTATTAAGACAGTTTGTAATTATATGGGCAGTCAACTTGATTGTTTTCATAGCGTATAGTGAACAAGTTTGTTAAAGTAAAGTTGTTCCTAATTATTCGTTTGATTTTTAATATTTTCCTATAGCTTCGCAATTAATTGTTTTCTTTTTATCGTGGTCTTTCGAAATTCGGTGATTTTGTCACAGAAATTATTAGGGGAATGAAAATCACACAAAAGCAAGAGGTTGACGCATCAGATAAAATTTTTCGATTTAATTCAGGCAGTATGGAGAGATAGTCAGAGAGTTACTGTCACTGAGTTCATAGTTTCTATTGTTGTTTTCTTATTCGCAGTCTTTCGCACAGAACCTATACGCAATGAAGATGAATGAAAACGAAGACATGGTGAACGGATCGAACGAGAAATTCAGGTAAATACACGTGTCAGGAATGTATGTATCTCATATTATATGAGTATAGAGGTTCCGGTTAGCTATTTAAACCAAGACCGAAGTTTCAATAAGACACTTATTGCAAATTTTTTTCTTAACAAATCATTTTTATATCTATAGACCGTCTCATACTTAGACTGCAGTACTTTGCTTATGACGCGCGCTGTTGCTAGATCTCTAACGTGTTACGAAGATGTTCAGAGGGGTTTACTCCTTTGGAATTCTGAGTGCACAGGAAGCATTTTAAGAATTAATTGTAGTAATTTATAATATTTTAGACCTATACCCACTAACACGCTCATAAATTTGTAATAAATCTCCTCTTTTTAACTTAAAACAGAAAAAAAACTACGTACATTCATTGATTCGAATTCACATGAGAATTGTAATTATCACTTGATAAATAAACAAACTATATCCAATACCTTCAATTTAAAATATTTATTATATTTGGCAACAGCGCGTGCAGAATCAGACTGCGCTTACGGTAGTCAGCGTGTTTTAAAAAGAGAGAGAAAGTTTCCCTTTATTTCCACACTGCAATCTAAGAGTGAAACGTTTTATAGACGTTAAGTCTTGGTTTACTTATTCTATAACGATTGGAAACACATGCTTACTTTGTTTGTTAGTTCGGTTGGGATTTCAGTTACCACAAAATGGGGTGAATGCATTAACAGGTACCACCAACTTAGTTTCATCGACTCACCTCAAAGGTTCAACATGTTGAACTTCTTGATCTGGAAGCTTAAACGAAAGCCAAATGCGGCTGCTGTAAATAAACGCATAGCAAATGTAAATAAAAAATAAAATAAAATCTTGATTAAAAACGTCAGACATGTAGTAATATCTTGTAAGTTTTTATAATTCGGTGCAATGTTTGTAAATTCTGAAAGGCTACGTGGGATACTTTGTTCAGGTAAGTGGATACAATTACTCGCGACAGGTATTGCGAAACCTGCCAGAGACATGCATACAAGCGCAGTCTTCTCCCATGCTTCGTTTATGTCGCTCAAGCATGCTGATTCCTCAAGTGTCTGACAAAACTATCGGTTCCCTGCTGACACCTAATATGCCCGCATGTTTCAAACTGCCAACATGAAACACAGGCAGGTTTTTTTCAATTAATTCCAGTAATCCCATTACCCTTAGACTGCTGCTGCTTTTTGTATTGAACATTCATTAAATCTATTTCAGTGACTTCTATAATGCACCTCTTTTATTATTTTTTTAAATTTAATGACATTGCCATCTATATAGTAGCAAATCATAATATAATTTGTTAGCTAATTACTTCAGAGTTGTTCATTGTGCATTATCCTGAAATAATTAAATCACAGCGGGATGTATCGGCTACATAGTGTGTAGACATCAAAGTCAATAATTACTCTCTGTCGTTTTTGTACTCGTGACAGAATACGAAATAGTATGTAAATGTATCCAACTGTTATTTAGTTAGTAAATTTCGTATTCGTTACAGTAAACTCGCTTTTAAACTGATAACAGAAATTTTCAAAAAAGCGATAAATACTAAAGAATATTCCGAAAGTGAACTCGGCAATTAAATTATTTAAAATATAACATGTCATATATTTTCTTTTGAAGCATTCTTTTTTATATCTATAATAGCGTTTAAGCATTCATTATTAAGGCTTTTTAAGGTCAACTTAAGCTTTTGAATGTATTTCTTTCTACGACTCTCTAGTGTCTATTGTGTACTTTTTACCTTGTTTGCGTATTAAGATTATTTGGCAATGACAAGCTTAACGCCATATTAAAAATAATGATTTTACATTAGCATGGAATTTCAAGTACTTAGTGTTATTTTGAGTACTTTTTTTCGGAAACCATAACCTTTTTTAAGTGGAAAAAATACATATTTATATTTTATATTAATATGTCTATATAGTTAAATTATATAACTGAAATATAATTTGAGTATATTTCTACCTTTTTCCTGGCTATCTCTAAGCTTACATGACAATGCTGACTCTGTTGATATTTTCTAGTTCACCATAACGTAAACCAGGATTTTTACACCCTTACAATGAATCTACTAGCCGCGTAGCCTAACTGCAATATTACTTCAGTTTAGTAAATATATAAAAAAGACTTGAAATGCGTTCTATATATACCAGGGAGTTGAAACTGTTCCAAAGCAGTAAATCTTAAATAAGAATATTTTGGTACTCTACCGCTTGAATCAGATATTTCTACTAATTTGTTACATAACTGAAAGCCACTGTTTTATCACTTGCTTTCAGTAATGTTCTTGTAGTTCAAGTATTTAATCTCAGGTTCATATTAAAGTGCACTGGTTTACCAGCTAGTAACCGCGCGCAAGCAGTATTATTTTTCAGATACCTACTTGGTTTTCACTGATTCAAATCACTGATCCAGATTAAGATTTTACGTTGCTGAACCGTAGCAGTAACGTAACAACATTAAAATCTAATCAAAGATTTATGGGAAGAAATTGCATAAATATAGTATAAAAGTTTGTAATCTAAAGGCACGCGTGGAACGCAACTTCCTGGTCACGTGGTAACCATCGCTTCTTTAAATAATTTATAACTAGAGACCTGCAAAATTCGCGGATTCATTCGGTGATATGCTAGAATTCAAACACATATACCTCTTAGATAATTTTGCTATTGGCTAACTGTTCATCTGGACGAATCTCAACCAGTTATAAACCCTCAACCAAAGAAGGATCGAATCACAGACAAACCAGCTGAGACGACTTACAAGTCGGCAGCCAATGAACTTGCGTTATTTGCCCGAGTGTACAGGGGTATGTGCAGTCTATCCTGAAGGCCATAGAAACCGCGAATTTTTCAGGTCTCTATTTATAACCAATAATCGTATGCGATCGTTATTATTTACTACCGACCTTTTTTTTTCAAAGCGACATTTGGGTGTACATCTTGTGTTTACGTGGTGTGAGCGATGTGTCTCTGTTGTACTAAGAAACTAAGTGCTTCCTCTTACCAATGCGCCACCTTGAGTTGCTTGGGCTTAAACTATCTGCGGAACCCGGCCTCGTGCGGTTAAATAAAGTTTTTTTAACGGAGAAAGTTTACTTTAAAGACTCACTACAAAAAAAAACTAATATTAAAATTAATTTCAAGTGTTCCGACCAATCGATGCACCATCAACTGGGTCGTACGTTCAAAGAAAATATCGCAGTTTTCCGCGATGTCCTTTTGGGTGGATGTCCGTGGACACTCTGGACAGAGCACGGGGGTGAGGGCAATAAAACGGACGTTGCCGGACAGATTTATCACACTGTAAAAACTTGCGATTTACCACAGTCACTTTGGCCGTTTTTATCTAGTTTTAGTAAAAAATACTGCTACATCTTACGGAAACATTGTTTTTCTTAATTAAAACCCATTCTTTTCCATTTCAAATATGTAGCTTTATAAAAACGAAAGAAATATTTGAAATTATTTCACAAGTGTCCGAGATTACTTTTGTTTTTAGAAATCAAGGTCATGTTCTGTATTTATAATTTCAATAAAATTAAATTTCAATAATGCCACATTAATGAATTTTACCGAATCAATCTGAAACGTTTTCAAACACTACGATATCTCTCATTAACTTGTTATTCGCCATAGTTCAAGAAAAAGCAAGATCTAAAAATAACTTTGCTATTGCATTTTTAAACAAAAATACGAAAAATAAACATCATAAGTAGGGGCAGGCCTTTCTCGTGAAAAGATCTGAACACTTATTGGACTGCAACAAGGTATACCAGCACCAGCGGTTTCTTCCTTATGATTGGCGGCCGTCTGCGAGAGAAGTCGTTGCCTTGTTTGAGCGAACCACTCTGGACGCGTTTACTTTCGCACTGAATCACTGTGATTGGCGATATGTATCTGGGAGAAACTCACCCAATCACGAAACACAGATGGTGCTACAGTGTTTTAACTTTCATCTAGTCTAGAATTTTTTTTCGCGAAATCTGCATGCCCCTAGTCATAAGGAATCACGGGTTCATTTTGACGTTCCGTTTCTCATGCCAAATACATCGACAGCTCAGCTCGTTCGAGACACGGTGGTCACAATCGCTACGGTTTGGAAACAGGCGTTGAAAACTACTTCAGCAAACGCATTCGTGAATATGTACAACGTTGCCATTCTTTTACCACTTAAAATATGTCTTATATTGTTGGCATGGTCTGCGTGCGTCACATCACCAACACGCATAATGCATTGCTGTGAAATTTTCAGTACGAACTCAACGTGTAATTTCAATTGCCATCACTGGTTATTTTTTTTTGAACGATGGAATACTGCGTTAAACATATATGTTTTATCAGTGAAGGTCATCAAAGTGGTTTGTGTCTGAAAAGTAAACTCAAAATCGAAAATTTTGAATTACGATTAGGCAAGGCTAGTCCTTATCGACAGAGGCAGTTTCGTTCGGGATGATGCCCTGTGGACTCAAGGTTGTGCAGAAAAGTCCATGGATAGTCTGTACCATGTAACTTGTCAAGAAACTATGTTTATCTTTCTACCACTGTTGTTATTTCAGAAGTGTTTGTGAACAACTTCACGTTATCTTAAGGCCCGATTTTTCACGCCCTGTTGATTTTTTTTTTCGTTTATTCCACATTAATTTTTTTAAAAGCTATTTCTTAAAATTTATCTCGATATGTTCCTTGTATTTGTTGACAAATATTTTCAGCAGATATCCACCCAGTATAATGTCATGGACGTAATAAGTCGCGCAAGTGATGATAATTGCGAATACTTTCTCTCCTTATTACACACATGATATTACGCTAAGTAAATACATGTTTGAAATGTTTGTGGAATAACAAAAACATATTCAAAGGCGGTATCAAGTAAATTTTTTTTTACAGATAGCGCCAAACTAAAAATAATGATGAAAAAAAAAATATGGCCTGTAAGACCGAGCGTTAAAAAAAGCATCACGTGTGATGCTCTCCAAACGACAGTTGGCAAATGAGTACAACTGGTACTTCTACTTTTGGGAACTATCAGATTGGAGACAGGTTACACGACACAGACTATACAGGCTGAGTCTGAACTCGACGGACAAACTTCAGATGTAGGTTTATCACGAAGTCTGAAGAGCCTCCCGAGGCTGGTATACGTCTTTGAAGTTGGCGTGAACACCATCTTTTCATTGTAAATAACAGAGAAATTACTTCAGATGGAACACTGTTCGTCTGGATTGTGTTTAATTAAACGAATTTCGTCGCTGCAGCAAAGTTATTTCATTGAAATACCTTAGGGGTGATGTTATGGTCACAAAAAATAGGTGGAAAATAAATGAGTCACGCGCCATTATTTCAGTGAAACAATTTTGCTTCAGTAAAAAAATGTGCGGACGTTGAGGACCACAATTCAGTTCAACTTAATCCATGTGATCAGTGTTCCATATCTGTTATTTATAGTGAAGATGTTCTTTTTAACTAGTTTCATCTTTAAAGACATACCAGCCAAGAGATGTTAGTGGTGAGGAACCTGCAGGTGAAGGTTGTCGGTGCGAGTCACGCTCCCCCTGCCTGCGCTAACCCCCTGTACCGCGCCGCCTCGGCCGACAACTAACCCTGTGGAGTGCCTCGGCAGCATGGCCAGCTCCAAGTCGTTCATAAAGGCCAACAGCCAGTCGGAGCTGAGCGCCGAGACGCCGCGCCCCCTGGACCCGGCCCGCGGCCCCAGCGGTGACGTCATGGCCGAGGACACGTTCGGCCCGCTCAGCAACGTCAGGTGAGGTCGCGGACCAGCGCGGGACGCCCGCAAACTCTCAAGGTCGGAGCCGTCCAAGATGGCCGCCCGCGACGTCAAAATCCAATATGGCCGCCATGACGTCACGATCCAATATGGCCGCCGCGACGTCACGTTCCAACGTGGCCGCCGCGACGTCACGTTCCAACATGGCCGCCGCGACGTCACTATCCAAGATGGCGGTCCCTGACACACATTCACCTCCCCCAGAACCCACCTGCCGATACTACTAGTATCGATCCGGCAGCAGACAGCTGCTGAACCGAACATTTAACGGCTCATCTGCGAAATGAACTTAAAAAAATAATAACTGTGTTATTGTGGACGCAGTCAGGACATCTTGGAGGGTATAAAACCACACAGAAATTTAATTTCCAAGAAAAATTACATAAAATCAAAATCTTTAATGACAAGTAGGTTATCATGTGCAATGCATTAAATTAGAACTACATATGTAATTAAGTGAAGTTGTGGAAAACGGATGACGCCATTTTGTTTTCAAGGCATAACACTTTTCTACTTTTTGATGTTTAACATTTTAATTTATCAAGATTGATAACACATATTAGGAAATTTTAAAAGACTCTAGTATAGTGTGAATACAGTACCTACTAAACGCCATTGATCTATCAGGGAAAACTATTTGTAGCAGTCAAACAATTTTAACTTTGGACTTCCATTAAGTTATCTCTTGCGAAGCCAGTTGTGGTAAATTTAACAACACATTATTATGGCCCAAAAATTATCTAAAACATAGTGGCTTTTTCGCAATATGTTCTTATCTTTTCCCCTTAAAATTACTACATATGCAATGGAAATTTAAGGCATTCACATGCGATAACTTAGAGGTAAAGAAATATCGAAAATTGTAAGCTTAATTTAATTACTTTGAAATTTTATATATTTAGAAATGTGCTAACTTCATTGACAATTAAACGTTTGTTTTAATTCGTTTGGTAAATAAGACATAAAAAATTGGGGTCAAACACATTTTCGATGGTATCTTATCATTAGCCTATGGCCGGAATAACCGGTTAGAATGCTGTCTCTCTTCTCCAGGAACACTCATCATATTTTTTCCCAGTGTGTACATTTTAACAAAATTGAGGGATTACGTGGTATTACTTCTTAAAATACACAATATAAGTTAAACTTAAATTATATATGATATTTAAAAAAGCTTCAAAAAGAAACATTTGTACAAATTAATGGTTTCTATGCTCCTCTGGGAGTCATTCATCAACTCAACCCAGGCAGTTGGTAAAGGAATTAGTCATGGGAAACCTAAATTGTTTTGGTTGACCCGAAATTTAAACCCATTTCTTCTTGAACACGAGCTCAATGTTATGACATTATGTATCTTCACCAGGTATAGTCTCTGGATTTTTTCTTTTCGTTGTGGGCAAAATAATGTGAGAAACGAGCCCAACTTAAGACCATACATCATATGCCAGTGAACTTTGCGTCACAGCAGGCTAAGTATAACGAAATCATTCTCAGACCAATGTGTATACCACTTAGAGTTTAAGCAATAACAAAGGTAAACAATTCTTAATATTATTAAAATGTTAACTGGCAATGTGTAAATAAGAACTGCTTAAAAATGCTGCATGGATACTAATTTCTCAAAAATGTGCACTTTGCCATAAGAGATTTTGTGTCCTTACTAACAAGAAAATTTTGTCGCTTTGCTTGACATCTAACAACTTATAAACGTATGCACGTCTGGTGTACGTAAGCCCACAAACCGACGACTAAAGTTAAATCACAATTTTAGAATTTTTTCTCAATGTTTTATTTAATTTAAGGAGGTATTAAAATGTGGAAACATTTGTGCAAATTATGTTTTTTGTAGTGAATACGTATAAGAGAGCATATGTTTGATTTTTTTTTCTTTAGTTGTAGTCAGAAATTAATGTCAGAAGATGATTTTAAAATATTCAGATAGATGAAAGGTATAATGTGCTGCAAAATTCGAGTAGTTATTTGACGACATCATAGACTGAAATGCCCGTAAGCTTTAATGAACATTGTCATTGTGTAATGGATAGAGACCGGAAAAATTCGCGAATTCATTTCGCGATAGGCTAAAATACAAATAGTTAAACCACAGTGCTGCCTCTGCTATTGGCTCACAACTCGCCTGGGTCTTTCTGGGCCAATGAGAAACACCCAACCAAAGCTTTCTCGAATCACAGGCTGCTACGTTGGGACGTCTCACAAGACAGCAGCCAATCAGTGGGTGGCATTTGACCGAGTGTGCGTAGAACTATGGAGTTCATCCTACAGGTCATTGAACCCGCGAATTTTTCCGGTCCCTAGTAATGGATCATTTGACATGCCTCGAAGAACTAGAAGCCAATGGAGGAAAACAACTAAATACTCTTTTGACCGAAGAACGTACTACCCGAAAACAAATTTACATAGGGCATTGGGCAATTTACAGATGAAACTGACGGCTGTACACACATTTGTGAAATGTGAACTAGCACACGGTATGCCGGTCTCCGCCCAAGGGGTGGTGTTATTGGTTCGCGCCTCCCTGACGGCCGGTGTTGCGCTCCGCAGGTTCGCTGTGTTCGCTCTCGGCTCGAGCGCCTACCCCAACTTCTGCGCCTTCGGCAAGTACGTGGACAACCTGCTGGGGGAGCTGGGAGGCGAGCGGCTGCTCAAGATGGTGCAGGGCGACGAGATGCTGGGGCAGGACCAGGCGTTCCGCAAGTGGGCGCCCGAGGTGTTCACGGTGAGTCGACGCTCCGATACAGATCACCGCACCAGTTTTTTTGGTATGTCAATCTTCCATTACAGATAGTCGCACCAGTTTTTGGGTGAAGCGATGTTCTTCTACAGATCTTCGTACCAGTTTATGGGCGAATCTATGTGCTCCTACAGATCGTCGCACCAGTTTCTGGGTGAATCGATGTTCTTCTACAGATCTTCGCACCAGTTTATGGGTGAATCGATGTTCTTCTACAGATCTTCGTAGCAGTTTCTGGGTGAATCGATGTTCTTCTACAGATCCTCGCACCAGTTTCTAGGTCTGTCGACGCTCCTTTACAGATCGTCGCACCAGTTTCTCGGTGTGTCGATGCTCTATTAGAGATTACCTCACCAGTTTCTGGGTGAAGCGACGCTCTATTACAGATCGTCGCACCAGTTTCTTTGTGTGTCGACGCTCTATTACAGATCGTTGCACCTATTTATTGGTGATTCGACGCTCTATTACAGATCGTTGCACCTATTTCTCGGTGATTTGACGCTCCGTTAAAAAATATTTGCGCTGATTCCTCGAGGAATCCACTGTGGCCATGACATTAGGTTCATGTGATGAGGGCTGTCGGCTCGAGCCTAGCTACCCAGTGGGTACACAAATATTTCGAATACCATTATAAACGTGGCCCTTGTTTCTTATTCCTGCTCTGCAGCTTTCATATCGTTATATAGTGTTGACATAAAAAAAACATTATTTTTAAATTAATAAATGTATTATTAAACCAAAAAAATAACTTTTGTGTAGTTCTTTTTTAATTCTAAGATGTAGCCAAAATTAAGACATTATAAGTGTCTACTAAATATCAGTTTACATAATTGAAAATTATCTTCAAAATATTAAGTGCTACTGGATATGTCAGGAATCTAGTATGATGTGTATAATTTCATTTATTTTACTGATTAATGTGTTTAAATTTGAGAATTTCTCACTGAAATAATGTATTAGAATACTTCAGGATTATTTGTACATTAATTAAAAAAGTGTTTTCGCGTATATTTTTTTCCGTTAGATTACTACGAAGAAAAACATACCTTTTAATGACCGAAAGCTTTTAGTTTTAAATGCAGTGAGTGGGAGACAATGAGAGTGAGGGCAATGCAGCGAGTGCTTGCTGCAGACGGCGTGCGAGACGTTCTGCCTGGACGACGACGCCATCCTGGAGGCCACCAAGTCGCTGAGGGCGCCCACCCTGTCGGCGGCCACCGTGCGCCTCCTGGAGGCCGAGGAGCGCCCGCTCGCCGAAGGTAGCCGTCCCCGTGTGCTGGTCGCCGGCCTTGCGCTCTCTCGGGCATCACCGTCACCACCACCACCGTCGTCAATATCACCATCACCGTCATCATCATCGTCAATCCTCATATTCATTATCGTCATCACCACCACCGTCGTCGTCAATATCATCACTATCATCATCATCGTCGTCGTCGTCAATCCTCGTCTTCATGACCATCACCACCACCGTCGTCATTATCTACACAATCATCATCGTCAATCCTCGTCTTCATGATCGTCATCACCCCCACCGTCGTCGACAATATCATCACTATCACCACCACCATTAACATCGTCAATCCTTGTCTTCATGACCGTCACCAACACTACTGTCGTGGTCAATATCATCACACTATCATCATTGTCATTCCTCATCTTCATGATGGTCACCACCACCACCATCGTCAATATCAACACCATTATCATCATCATCGTAGTTAATTCTTGTCTTAATGACCGTTACCAACACTACTGTCGTGGTCAATATCATCACACTATCATCATCGTCATTCCTCATCTTCATGATCGTCACCACCACCATCGTCAATATCAACACCGTTATCATCATCATCGTCGTCAATCCTTGTCTTAATGACCGTCACCAACACCACTGTCGTCATCATAAATATCATCACCTTTATCATCATCATCATCGTCAATTCCTTGTCTTAATGATCGTCATCAACACCACTGTCGTCGTCGTCATAAATATCATCACCATCATCATCATCGTCGTCAATCCTCGTCTTCATGACCGTCACCAACACCACTGTCGTCTTCAATATCCTCTAGATCATAACCATTCATGGTTTTCAACCGGTGACTACTAAACGCAAGCTAGTAAACAAACTTCGAACATTAGCCTTTGCACAGCTTCGTTAATCTTTGCTGACCAATCGCTAACAAGAGTGGCTTGCAATTTAAAACAGGTACCCGACTCATCGACTAATGCATTGATGGAACTTCCCGAGAGCAAAAGGCTTCTCTGTGATGGTTTCGTCAGTCTTCTAACTAGGTAAATATTTTACTGGTTGGTGATCCAATCCGACAAGTATGAACCTCCGCCAGTGCATGAAACGTTGTTCATAGAAAATATATGCATTACACATTTCTCGCGAGGCAGTTGAAAACAGGGCAAATAGTTGGTCCTCGTTTCTTAACTTGCAACAAGCGGCACAAATCTCAAGGGTAACATCCGTGCAAAAACGTCTGGGCAGCAATAATCGTGAAATCAGTAAAAAAAATATGAGGCTTCAACACAATCAGATCAGCGAAAACGGAACACAAAAGTGCAACTGTAAACAAAATTATCACAGCTCTTTATGACACAAATAGCCAGCTCCTGAATGTTTCGCTGAGTAAGCCCACACAACATGAGGAACCTCATTAAGTATTCTCTTACATTCTCAAAAACTACATTCATGTTTATTCTTTCAAACTTAGCAGTCAACATGTAAAATTTACAACTACCCTCAGCTGTGCACAGGCTATCTTTCCTACATTTATAACCTCACAAGAAAACAGTAACAAAATTATTCTGTAGAACTTAGTTTTCACCGCAAAGATGAACGCAGAACAGGGAAACAATTAAATGACTTCATTATGGAGCCGCAAACCTGATCTAATTGCGCACAGTAACAGCTAATATAACAAGGCATCAACGCACGCATTACACCAAATAACTACTATGAAAATAAGCAAAAACATGCACACAAAAAAAGAGGAAAAACTTGTGCCCAATGCTCATATTAAAGCCATTAGAAGATTTTTGTTACTTTTATTTAAATTTTCTATAATCAATTTAATTGTCAGATATTGTAACGTCTCGTAGCATGCGAAGCTAAATATTTACTTGCCAGATTAGCTTGCCAACCAATATATATATATATATATAATCATAGAGAAGCCATTTGTTTTAGGGAAGTTCCATGGATGTACGATCATGTTCTATAGATAGGGTTTCTGTTCTAAAAAAATTTATGTCACTCACGTTAGCAATTGGTTGGCAAAATTTTAAGCATTGTTGTGTCCGGGATTTCTGAAAAGGACACATTTTATTTCTTGTTCGTATAAGCTTATTTCCAAGACAATTCTCATTCTTTGGGGTTACTTGTAAGAAGTAGTTCATGTGATGCATTGGAGAGGGCAGATGCGCATTCAGCCGGCTGATGCGTAGAAAATGTTCGTAATCTGTCGACGTCAGCGGACATGCACATAGAACTATTTGCATTACTCTGTGTGCTGTGTAAACCGGGGGTGAATCTGCGTGTTCGTCGCTGCGACTTCTGGAGACCGCTGTGCCTCGTGACCCGGCGGATGACCTTATGACCTTTGTGTCAGGGCGAGGCTGGCGAGGGACTTACGCCAGCGACGGCGGGCAAAGAATGTCAGGCTCCCGTACTATGCAGAAGGCTAGGCTGTTAGACTCGGCTTATGGGTAGCGACCTGAAAAATTCGCGGTTTCGATGGCCTTCAGGATAGACTGCACATACCCCTGTACACTCGGGCAAATAACGAAAGTTCATTGGCTGCCGACTTGTAAGTCGTCTCAGCTGGTTTGTCTGTGATTCGATCCTTCTTTGGTTGAGGGTTTATAACTGGTTGAGATTCGTCCAGATGAACAGTAAGCCAATAGCAAAATTATCTAAGAGGTATATGTGTTTGAATTCTAGCCTATCACCGAATGAATCCGCGAATTTTGCAGGTCTCTACTTATGGGTTGTAGCGGCGTCCTTGGCGAATAATCCACCGACGTTTCCGGTCGACATTGCAGTCGCCATCACCAGGGAGCAGTTACCTACTGTTACCTACAGTACGTAACTGCTCCCTGACGATGGCGACTGCAACGTCGACCGAAACGTCCGTTTTTAATTATTCGCCAAGGACGCGGCTACATACAACCCAGAAGCCAAGCTACTTCAGACAAATGGCCGTGAAAGGCCTGCGAACATTATTAGGCTGTCAGTCGTTTTGTACTTGCGAGAAACGAATGTATGGTCGAAGGTACTCGTAAATCAGCAATTGCAACTCGTGCCTGAAGTTCCTTCTTTAGGGTGCCTGTCCTGTAAATACGGCTAACAGCTAGTGCACCGCTCGGCGGTCGAACCCACATACTCCCGGCTGAGGAGAACTTACAGCTATGCGGTAGCCAGACACTACGATATCTGTTTTGGAAAACTATTGTGTTTGTTTCGTCTTTTCGTTTTGTCGTGTTTTTTGTCTCGTTTCAATTGTTGTTTTGGATTTTTTTGTGTTCAATATTTTTGTGCTGTCATCATTTGTGGGTTTTTTTTCGTTCTATTAGTCCATTTTTCTTTGTTTTTCTTTGTTTGTTCACCATATTCCTGTTATGGAATATTATGTGGTGTTTATATCCTGTTGACAACGGCACATTTTTGCTTAATTTGTGTTTTTGTCTTTTGGTTTTTTTGTAGTTTTCTTCTACAGACATAAGTACATGTGCTTAGCAATGGCGTATGTCCGAAAGCTTACATCAAGTCATCTGTGCAGAGCCTGATGTTCGAAGTTCGTTTAATATATTGTATAACCACTTAGGAAGAAAACCCAAAAATCCGATCATGAAGCGCGTACTCTGAAAAGGTTAACAAATGTTTTAATATATCAGCAGATAAATAAGTATTAAATTTCAAACATGAAAAAAAAACAATTGTTAATCCAGATGGATATTGGAGATATGTCTGTTAGGGGAGGGGGTGATGATACTAAAGGAATGTTTCTAATTTTGACTACATTTATCAACATAGCAAATATTGCACACGCCAACCCCCTAACGTCTTACTTCCATGAAAAGATTTATGTACTTTCAACCGTTGTCTTCGTTTAAAAGTGTGCCACCCTCTCATCTTCTTGCCTCAAGAGCTGTCTGGAATGTAATTGGACAGGAAGGTTGTCTTCGATGGAACCCCGGTTTTTTTTCCATTGCCGAAAATCCAACTTAAACTCAGAGATCATGCAAGCCTTTTGAAATTCAAATAAACGACTCTACAGCTGTTCTGTTTGAAATGCTTCCCCCCCTTTTTTATATTTTGGGTTTTCTGTGTGCAACTTAGGCCAGGATTTCTGTTTTATTTAAATTAATATTTAAATGAAAACTTTTAAAATAGTAAATGAAGTAATGACACACAACCAAAAGTATGTATAATCAAAGATACATAATGATAAATGCTCATTTTAAAATTCATTTTAAAAACAATTTTTAATATAACTTAATATGTGTAGTGCATAGTGGAGCAGTGGTTACATACCCATTTCCGACTATTTTTACTTTTTATGTTTATCGAGCATTCGATTGAAACAAATATTTGCTCTCTTTTTTTTTCAGCATTATCAAAATGCCACGGCAAGGACATAATCGCGTGTAAAGTACTTGGAAAAAGAAACCTACATGGGAATGACGCCAGGTAAGTGTGACTTAAGTAGTATAAAACATGCGAACCAAACGCAGGTTTTCAGGATGAAAGCTGGGAGCTGGTCTGTAACTGAGCATCATCTTGAACCTTTGAACTCGACCTTGAACTTAGGTCTTGAAATACGATATTAAATCTTATATATCTATGTTTAGTTTTAACATTCACAAGAATATATTTATTCTAAAAAGTTACAAATTTAAAAAGAAAGGGAGCTGTCCACATTTCAAGTTTCAGCGATAGTAAACTTGAATTTTCCGTATAGAAAGATCGTCAAACGAATATTATTAAATTATAAATGTATCAAAAATAGTCTTTATTTCCATTCTCGAAAGATAGCATCATGAAACGATTTTTTCAGTACAATCTTCTACAAAAACACTTCTTAAAGCCGATACTACTGCCTTTACTATTACCAAGTAAAAAATATAATGGCCTCGTGAGACGTCCCAACATAAATATTTTACGTCGTATTGGACGCCATATTGTGTTATCTTGTCTACAAGAGTACCCTGGAATTGGTTCAATCTTACTTCACTCTTTATCAACTAGATAGCAAAAGTATCAACAACAACATCATCAACCCTTAAAACCACCTTGTCGGCCATCCTTAAATATCCGTAAATATCACTTATAGAAGATCATGTGTATCACACATGTTCCAATTATTTATGACTGTAGCGGAAATGTGAAATAATACACGACTGAATGTGCTCAATTGGTAGAGCAAATATAAAGATTTCCAAATGTGCATAGGTAGGTACGATCATGCTATCGATCTTATAAATTTCGTAGGTTAATAATGCTTTAATTTTCGAAGTTTGGGTGAACTCTGTAAAGTTTTTCAATAATGGGATTTTGAGGGTCTTTTCGTAGCACAAATACAAAGACAAAGACAATTTTACGGCTTGGTGGGGCCATGTTGTTGGCCTGGAGCGCCTGAAAGAGGGAGGCTGAAGAGAAGTGGTGGGGGATCGTTAGACCCGGACATTGCTGAGAAAGCAAGCTCTCGTAGCGAAAGAGACAGGTTAGTTTTACCCTACTGAGAAACTGGTCGTTGCCCCAGTATTCCTGCTCAGTACGAGAGGAACTGCAGGTACCGGCCACTGGCTCACGCACTCGGTCGAACGACCGGTGGTGCGAAGCTACCATCCGTGGGATTACGCCTGAACGCCTCTAAGGCAGTATCCCCTCTGAGAGAAAACGATAATTAAGAGTTCCTGAGCGGGAAGGCTTATCATGACTATTCTAGGCGGTCCGTATGTTTTACGGCCACTCACTATGCCCTTGTGAGCCACCAGAGGATTCATTCGGCACAGCGTCCGTTTGTTTCCGGTGGTCAACCATGGGTATGAGATCTGGTGTAGGAACTCGAATCGTCTGCAGACGACTTTTTCCGATAGCAAGCAAGCCGAATGTAGGAATTTATGTCGAAGGTTTTAAACATAATAAACGAGAAAAATGCATAAAAAATCTGCACAGAAAATAAATTTCTCTCTACCATTTAAAAAATTCCTTTGGAAACCAGTTGCCAAGAAATAGTTTCTGATACCATAAACCAAGAGTTTTTTTTTTCACTATGAAATACTTTTATTTTCAGATAATATTGGCACTGAGTTTGATATTTTAATTGATGTTACATTCAGATATAATTTAAAAAAATAAAAACACTGTAAAAATAATCTAATATTCAACAATTTCGCTTAATTTTGTTGTAGTACTGGGACAACACACGGTATAATTGTCGAGTAAGAATCCTAACTCGCTATTTCGTATGACTGTAGAAATGTGTGTAATATAACGTGTACGGCGTGCAGTGGAGAGAACATCTCACGTGTACGACTACTCAGTGGAGAGAACAACTCACGTGTACGACCGTTCAGTGGAGATAATGTCTCACGTGTACGACCGTTCAGTGGAGAGAACATCTCACGTGTACGACCGTTCAGTGGAGATAACATCTCACTTGTACGGGCGTGCAGTGGAGATAACATCTCACGTGTACGACGTGTAGTGGAGAGAATATCTCACGTTTATGACCGTTCAGTGGAGAAAAAATCTCACGTGTACAACCGTTCAGTGGAGATAACATCTCACTTGTACGGCGTGCAGTAGAGATAACATCTCACGTGTACAACGTGCAGTGGAGAGAACATCTCACGTGTACGGCGTGCAGTGGAGAGAACATCTCACGTGTACGACCATTCAGTGGAGAGAATATCTCACGTCTACGACTGTTCAGTGGAGAGAACATCTCACGTGTATGGCTTGCAGTCGAGATAACATCTCACGTGTACGACCGTGCAGTGGAGAGAACGTCTCACGTGTATGGCGTGCAGTCGAATTACATCACACGTGTACGACCGTGCAGTGGAGAGAACATCTCACGTGTACGACCGTTCAGGGGAGATAACATCTCACGTGTACGACCGTTCAGTGGAGATAATCTCTCACGTGTACGGCGTTCAGTGGAGATAATCTTTCACGTGTACGACCGTTCAGTGGAGATAACATCTCACGTGTACGACCGTTCAGTGGAGATAACATCTCACGTGTACGGCGTGTAGTGGAGATAACATCTCACGTGCACGACGTGTGGTGACGTGGTCTCGACATGGTCTCGGCAGGACCACCATGCTGGTGGAGGTGGGCGCCCCCCTGGCCTACGAGCCCGGGGACCACGTGGGCGTGCTGCCGGCCAACCGCCGCGAGCTGGTGGACGGCATCCTGGCGCGCCTGCAAACCTCCTTGGACGTCGACCGGCCGGCGCAGCTGCAGCTGCAGAAGGACACGCGCACGCCCGACGGTGAGCAGATGTCTCACCCCCACTGTTCAAGTCCCGCTTCCTCGGGCGCGCACCACACAGCCACATTTTCACAATACATCCAAATAAACTATTACACGTGTGCTTTTAAATCTTATACTTTAGTAATCGACATTGAATACGGTTACGTGTAACTATAATCATTTATTTATTATGTATAATACAGTTCGAAATTGTGTTTATAAACGTTTTGGAGTGTATTTTTATGCAAGTGAGGTTATGTTCCCGTATGTATAATTTATTTTCATTACAAATTATGTATTATTATTAAAAATATTAAATTTAAATTAACATAAGAGTTTAAACATTCAGCCTACTGCTTTTAAGTACTAATTAAATTCTATCTTTAAAATTTTTTTGCACTCATTTTTATATTAATATTGAATACTGTATGTTTATTTAATCTTTTTAATTTGATTGAATTTATACTTTTCCAACCATATATATCTATATTACTCCAATTCTTTTATTATTTTATTTCTATAAATTTTTGAATGCATAGTTAAATTTGGTTTTTTTATCACGGTATGTAACCATTAACTTCTAATGCTTGTTCACCCTAACAGTACGATGAAAATTATAGATCTATTGTAAATATTTTTTCTGGAAACCTTAAAGTTATTCGATACGCAAACAGTTCATGTTTACAGTTAAGAACCATCATTTTACAGTCTTCAGTTTTCTTTTTATTTCTGGGGTTTGAAAGGTTGTGTATTAAATAATGGAGTCGAGGGTCTGACACAATTATTCGCCCACGAGCCCTCGGTTTTTCTTGACAGCCCTGTCTGTGGTCATTCCCCAGAGAACGAAAACCACTTGTGGTATAGGCCTGTGCGAATACCAAATCGAATTTTGACGTGACAACGTCTAATAAATCTATGAACGCCGGCTGCACGCACGTAAAAGTGTCCCATTAAGCACATTGTCCCGTTACGCTGTGTCCCGTTACTCTCATTGTACGCTTGCGACGCATCTATCTCTCTTCCACTCGATTGGAACAAACATCGATTTGACTTTTTCGAGGCACTTTAAACTTGAAACACTCCCATTCGTTTCCTACTTTTCTTATCATCGTCCTATCCTTAACAGAATAACACAGATTGGAAGAAGTTAAATAGCAAACATGCATAAAAGTTATAGTTAAAATAATCTGTTCGTTAAAGTAATAAACATATTTGAATTAATGAGTGCTAATAAAAGTAAAATTATCAATTAAATTGTGGATTGAATTTCACTTCTTCACTGTATTCATACAAAATAGTGATAATTCAATAAAAATGATTCAAGTTTATTCATAAAAGTATCCAATCATTTCATCAATGTTTTGTTATGACGTTGTCACGTTAAACTATCGTCCGTAAACCGACTTTACAGACAACCATTTTTTTTTAAATATTCAAGAGTCGAATCGAATTAAAATATTGTTCTCGGCGAAGTTGTATTTAAACTTATTTCATGAAATATATGATTGAAGTAAACAAAAAAATATATTTTTTTTTACTTTTTGCAATTTTAGTTGTTACCTATTGATTGTTTAACCAATTGGCCCCTATGTATAGCATCGTTAAGTAAAAATTCTAAAAACAGTAATAATAATATTAGTGAATTTTAGCCTTCCAATGTTTGAAACAAGTGCAAAGCTTTGCTCAGACGTAGCAAAGAGGTTGCAGAGGTAGCAGATACGAGGATTGGTAGGGAAATAGGTAGGAAGCAGGTGGTGGAGGTGGTTTGCTCGCAGGCGTGGTGAAGACGTGGGAGAGCCACTACAGACTGCCGCCCTGCTCGCTCAGGACCTTGTTCACTCGCTTCCTCGACATCACGACTCCGCCCACGCCCAACCTGCTGCAGCAGCTGGCGGCCGCCGCCTCGGACCCCGAGGACAGCCGCCGCCTCATGCGGCTCGTCACGGTCAGCGCGCCGCCTCGCTCTGCCTCGCTCTCCCACCCTCCCTCTACCACCCTCTACCACCCTCTCCCTCTGCCTCGCTCTCCCACCCTCCCTCTACCACCCTCTACCACCCTCTCCCTCTGCCTCCCTCACCCACCCTCCCTCTACCACCCTCTACCACCCTCTCCCTCTGCCTCCCTCACCCACCCTCCCTCTACCACCCTCTCCCTCTGCCTCGCTCTCCCACCCTCCCTCTACCACCCTCTACCACCCTCTCCCTCTGCCTCCCTCACCCACCCTCCCTCTACCACCCTCTCCCTCTGCCTCCCTCACCCACCCTCCCTCTACCACCCTCTACCACCCTCTCCCTCTGCCTCGCTCTCCCACCCTCCCTCTACCACCCTCTACCACCCTCTCCCTCTGCTTCGCTCTCCCACCCTCCATCTACCACCCTCTACCACCCTCTCCCTCTGCCTCCATCACCCACCCTCCCTCTACCACCCTCTACCACCCTCTCCCTCCGCCTCGCTCTCCCACCCTCCCTCTACCACTTTCTACCATCCTCTCCCTCTGCCTCGCTCTCCCACCCTCCCTCTACCACCCTCTACCACCCTCTCCCTCTGCCTCGCTCTCCCACCCTCCCTCTACCACCCTCTACCACCCTCTCCCTCTGCCTCCCTCACCCACCCTCCCTCTACCACCCTCTACCACCCTCTCCCTCTGCCTCGCTCTCCCATCCTCCCTCTACCACCCTCTACCACCCTCTCCCTCTGCCTCGCTCTCCCACCCTCCCTCTACGACCCTCTACCACCCTCTCCCTCTGCCTCGCTCTCCCACCCTCCCTATACCACCCTCTACCACCCTCTCCCTCTGCCTCGCTCTCCCACCCTCCCTCTACCACCCTCTACCACCCTCTCCCTCTGCCTCCCTCACCCACCCCCCTCTACCACCCTCTACCACCCTCTCCCTCTGCCTCGCTCTCCCACCCTCCCTCTACCACCCTCTACCACCCTCTCCCTCTGCCTCCCTCACCCACCCTCCCTCTACCACCCTCTACCACCCTCTCCCTCTGCCTCCCTCACCCACCCTCCCTCTACCACCCTCTACCACCCTCTCCCTCTGCCTCGCTCTCCCACCCTCCCTCTACCACCCTCTACCACCCTCTCCCTCTGCCTCCCTCACCCACCCTCCCTCTACCACCCTCTACCACCCTCTCCCTCTGCCTCGCTCTCCCACCCTCCCTCTACCACCCTCTACCACCCTCTCCCTCTGCCTCGCTCTCCCACCCTCCCTCTACCACCCTCTACCACCCTCTCCCTCTGCCTCCCTCACCCACCCTCCCTCTACAACCCTCTACCACCCTCTCCCTCTGCCTCGCTCTCCCACCCTCCCTCTACCACCCTCTACCACCCTCTCCCTCTGCCTCGCTCTCCCACCCTTCCTCTACCACCCTCTACCACCCTCTCCCTATGCCTCGCTCTCCCACCCTCCCTCTACCACCCTCTACCACCCTCTCCCTCTGCCTCCCTCACCCACCCTCCCTCTACCACCCTCTCCCTCTGCCTCCCTCACCCACCCTCCCTCTACCACCCTCTACCACCCTCTCCCTCTGCCTCGCTCTCCCACCCTCCCTCTACCCCCCTCTACCACCCTCTCCCTCTGCCTCGCTCTCCCACCCTCCCTCTACCACCCTCTACCATACTCTCCCTCTGCCTCCCTCACCCACCCTCCCTCTACCACCCTCTACCACCCTCTCCCTCTGCCTCGCTCTCCCACCCTCCCTCTACCACCCTCTACCACCCTCTCCCTCTGCCTCCCTCACCCACCCTCTCCCTCTGCCCCCCTCTACCACCCACTACCACCCTCTCCCTCTGCCTCGCTCTCCCACCCTCCCTCTACCACCCTCTATCACCCTCTCCCTCTGCCTCCCTCACCCACCCTCCCTCTACCACCCTCTACCACCCTCTCCCTCTGCCTCGCTCTCCCACCCTTCCTCTACCACCCTCTACCACCCTCTCCCTCTGCCTCGCTCTCCCACCCTCCCTCTACCACCCTCTACCACCCTCTCCCTCTGCCTCGCTCTCCCACCCTCCCTCTACCACCCTCTACCACCCTCTCCCTCTGCCTCGCTCTCCCACCCTCCCTCTACCACCCTCTACCACCCTCTCCCTCTGCCTCCCTCACCCACCCTCCCTCTACCACCCTCTCCCTCTGCCTCCCTAACCCACCCTCCCTCTATCACCCTCTACCACCCTCTCCCTCTGCCTCGCTCTCCCACCCTCCCTCTACCACCCTCTACCACCCTCTCCCTCTGCCTCCCTCACCCACCCTCCCTCTACCACCCTCTGCCTCCCTCTTTCTCCACCACCTCTCTCTCCCATCCTCTACCTTCCTCTACCTCCTTCTCCCATCCTCTACCTCCTTCTACCACCCTCACCCACCCTCTCCTTCCCTCATCCACTTTCTCCCACCCTCACCCTCCATCTACCTCCGTCTTCCACCCTCACCCACCCTCACCCTCCCTCACACTCTTTCACTTACCCTCTCCAACACTCCTTCCCTCACTCACTCTCTCCCTCTCTCTCCCTTAGCCACCCTCACCCTTGCTCTCCCACCCTCTGCCACCCTCTGCCACCCTCACCCAGCCTCTCCCAGACTCTTCCACTCTCTCCCACCCGACCTGCATAATTGTAGAAACCAAGGACAGATAGAGCTCCATCGTGGTCTCACACCACATGGCAGTGCACAAATGTTTATATCAAAACCACATTTTTGGTAGTCCCGAAAAATTATTTCAGGTATATTGTCCACATAATATTTTATACTTTAAACGTACTCATTTTTTATATTATGTAAAACTAATTTATGAAAAATTCAAGTCTTTTGGTGATATTTAAAAAGTTTTGTATTCCCTTAAAGTTGATTCCGGCACGGTCTGCATGTGCTAGGCAACAAGCGACCACCAATTTCAATTCAAGAAACTTCCAGATTGAAGTATGTTCTGAACCATTAGTTTGTTGATTGGGTGCTCATAAATTGTGGCATGCCAGGTGAGATCCAACCCATGACCTTAAAAGAAATACGTGTGCATGATAAAAGTAATTTATTTGATTTAAATAATTTCGATTTTTTGTGGTCTGACTTCAATAACACTTTAATTGGGATAGGGAATTAAACTTAACTTTCAATACAAAAAGTTTTTTTTTTTTTTTCGCAAAACCATTTTTGAAAATAATATAATAAACATATGTTAGTAAAATATAGAGTATATCTGTCTGCCTGAAGTTCGCATAGCGCAGAGACAGAGTCTTCAAATTTGATACATAGATTCTCCAGAGAAAGTTGAAAGGGATTATTTTAATTTGATTTAATTTTTATTAAAATTTTTTAAAGTGATTTTCGACCACATTTCTCCGATAATCTCGTGGCAACGGCTACTGCATTGGTGAAGCTTTCTTCAAATCCACGCAACGGCTATTCTATAGTTCAATATTTCTTTGCCGCCTGAAAATGTCTTCACATTGTTAATGCTTTATTCTTTTTATAATCTGGATCGTAATCAAATATTTCTGTGGTTACTTTTGCATCATATTGACACAGAATTGGTTATACAAACGTTAATTTGAAGGTACTTAAAAACTGTTGAATCCAAGTTGGTGTCTGATTTATATTGCTTCTAGATATTTTTCTCCTAAAGATATTTTATAAGTTGATTTTAAAAATTTGAATAGTTTGTATTTTTTTCATCCAAGGCGTTGTAGTGGCGTACCAAAGAGGAGGAGTTTGTATAGTGAGCGATGCGAAAGTGATCGAATTGTAGACTGCTGTGACGAATTATGGGTGCCTCAACTAGTTCGAAATAGTTGTGCATATCCTGAAACTACAACTGGGATCGATCAACTGTAGCATGTAGAATACATTTCTCAACAGCACTTTTCTCTTTTAAAAACCCGAATTACAACTATTTGCGTATTGATTTCACGATGAAATTATTTCATCCAAATTACTCGGGAGTGTGAATGTTTTAAAAAGATTTCGAGTCATAATTGGCAGATGGCTGAGATGTTCCAGTAATTTATATGGTTTAACGTTGCCTTTCTAAGTACAGCGAAGAATAAACGAGACAGCACCTAGTACTGAAACTGGAAAAGAAAAATTTTTACACGTTTAAAACAATCGTGGCCCAGCCAAGAATCAATTCGGTATCTTCAGTCCACTATAGCCAGGAGTGTTGGCCATCATTCCAAACATACATACGTGCTCTGGTTCTTAACTTGGTCCTTTACAGGTAGTGTTAGTCCTAATTGATGCTTCTTAGCATTCCATTTCAGTCAGAAAGACATCACTAATCTAAACTTAATTTCCACAAAAATGTTGTCATTTGTCATCTGTTAGACATGGGCCCTTTTAAGTTGAACTTTGCGTTGTAATTAACAAGGTTGGCTATCAGAAGAAGATTTTAAAAAACCTTAATGTTAACTGGAAAGCAATAAACAGAATAAAATAGGAAGACCTTGAAGGATTATTACTAAATGATTAGGCATGATTTTTGAACAAGGGGCTACTTATTATTGCCGAAATAAATATAACATCAAAAAGCATTTTTTTTTCTTCAAAAATTAGAATGCTAATTTATATCTGATAGTATTTGACTACCGAAAAATAAATTCTTTAATGAAAAAAAATGAGCGCCAGAGATGTGTAACATCTAACCTCGCTAACGAGCAAATTCAAGTGTTCTCATGTTGCAAATACACTTATAATAACAAACTCCGACACAGAAAATAACTTATAAAAATTCTTTAAAATAATGCCGAGCGTGATAAATGCACGCAAATTGTGTTTTCAACTGCATTTCTGGACGCGAATCGAAACGTAGTATCAACACCCGCCGCTAGAATTCGCTGCCGGAGCAGCTACGTCGACTATCGAATTTCATATACTATATAATGAAACTGCTCCGATAAAAGCGAAAAAAAAATAAAAAAATAAAAAAAAACAATGAATTTTAAATAAATGCCTCCCATCTTTATTTGAAAATCATTAAACAGTTTGTTTGTCTTTGTGAACTTTGGTTATCGTCATCCGCCGCAGATGGCAGCACCGTCGTAGTTGCACGTTTCCGTTCCTTGACTGCCAGCAGATGCCGCGCACAGAGCGCTGTTGTGTAGAGGTGCAAAAGTAACGGAAAAAAAGCGTACCCGTATGTATTCGTTTACTATAACAATTAGTACTCGTTATTATCGTATCGTTACGTTACTCGTCACTTTTCATACCGCATAACATGCTATGTTATGTTACAGCAACGAATCGAGTCGTATTGCGTACGCGTACAGTATGACATCGCGTAAATAATAATACATCGAATATAAACAATTAACAATATTTGATAATTAACAGTTTTTGTTAACCAAGAAAACATTAAATCTCATTAGAGGCGGCTTTATTATATCATCTCTTTTAAGATAAAAACAAAAAAACGTGAAAATACGCGATAAAAAAACATACCTACATATTTCTAATTAGTAAAAAATACTTTCTTACATTGTTTTTGTTCCAATTTCAAAACTTTGTCTACACACACAATACCTTTAATAAACAGTAAAAAAAACTTGGACGACGAATTTCCAAATTCTACTTTACTTAACAAACAAACATCGTTCTTTGTAACGTAGGTTTTGAAATTCATCGAATAAGCGCGCGCATGCGTAAAACATACGAAAAATGCGAGTAACCAAATGCATCCGTGTGTAACGTTTCGTTACTCGGTATTAGATGGCGCGCCCGTTACTCGGTATCGAATGAATACACACGGTTTGCTACAGGGGAAGCCTACAACTCACGTAGTTTCGGTTCCCCACCACGTTCGTGCAACTTCAGATTTCTCTCAAAAATTGAAATTAAAAAAAAAATCGAAGGGTTAGGTTTGGTTAGGTCAGTCACAACATGCTTGTTTTCGTTGGAAACTTCTAATTTAGCGGCTGAAGTGGCGTTAATACCGAAACGCAAAACTTCGGAAATCTTCGGAAATTCTTGCAGGGAACCGAAACTACGTGAGTTGTAGGCTTCCCTTGCTACAGCTCTACCTTTGAATAGATATACTGTATAGAAGTCGCGAGTGGATAGGATTTACTCTACGTTTTTCAGGAGCGTATGATGAGCAGCTTGGGAACTTCACCGCTGCACGACGCTGCCGTACCGCCCTGTATCGACTTAGGTTCTTATTTACACGTTAGAGCGCAGCACTGTCGCCCGCTGTCATTCCCCCGCACCCCCAATACAATATTCACTGCAGGTCAAGGTCGTTCAGCGGGAGTTTGTGCGTCACAAAACTGTAGGGATGAGAGGTGGGGTAGAGGGTGGGTGGAGGACAACGCATGTTTGAGGGAGGGTGGGGAAGGGGTGTTTGATGAGTTCGACACTTGTCCGCTAGGGACCACCACAAGTCGATGCCCTAGAGATGGTGGCGATTGCGGCGGTGAATTAACCAACTACCTCAAACCTATTAAAAATTTTAACCTGGGCTGGAGACTTCTATACAGTATATATATATTCAAAGGCTCAACTGTCGCGTGTCGCATGGGAACTGAGGGGAGGCGGGTGGCGGTGTGGTGCAGGAGCCGGCCGCCTACGAGGACTGGCGCCACTGGCACAGCCCGCACCTGCTGGAGGTGCTGCAGCAGTTCCCGTCCGTGCGGCCCTCGGCGGCGCTGCTGGCCGCGCAGCTGGCGCCTCTGCAGCCGCGCATCTACAGCATCTCGTCCTCGCCGCTCGCGCACCCGGGCCAGGTCCACCTCACCGTCGCCGTCGTCGTCTACCGCACGCAGGGTCGGTGTCGCCCTCCGCCCTCTGCCCTGTCTCCTCGCGTCTCCTCGCGTCTCCTGGTGTCTCCTGGTGCGTCCTGGTGTCTCCTAGTGCCTCCTCGTGTCTCCTGGTGCCTCCTGGTGCCTCCTCGTGTCTATTGGTGCCTCCTCGTGTCTCCTGGTGCCTCCTGGTGCCTCCTCGTGCCTCCTCGTGTCTCCTCGTGTCTCATGGTGTCTTCTCGTGTCTCCTCGTGTCTTCACTTACAAATAAACTAAGAGTAGATTCAAAATAGAGATTTTAAAAATGTCTTCGTTTAACAAGTACCAAATTCAACTAACTGGCTTTTCCTTGCTGTATGTTCCTCATGATTGAATACGAGTCTTCCTGTATGCTTCCTTCATATTCAAAGAAAGGCTCAGCTAGATTAAGCACACTATTTAATGGTGATCTAAAGGTATTTGTTTGGGCGTTATCTGGGCTTATCTGGTTCACTTTTCCACCAGTGGTTCACGGTGACGCCGCATTCATGTACCGCATACTATCTACCATATAGGTTACATGCATCGTTGTCTCATGACTGAATATGCCCAGTAAGTACAAGCGGATATCCAAAATTTCATAGCAATTTTTTTTTTACTATTTTCAAATTATTGCATTTACGCTCAAAATGCATTTGACGGACAATTTGGTTTTTAAATATGTTATTGGTAAATTCGTATGTTCAAGTTATCCTTTGCGAGAGTGTGTTTGCGTGAAGCTCTGCGCTTCTATGCCTACTCCACCTTGTAAATTTATAATCATTTCTAAATTCTAAAAATCATTGATCATAAAATAAATGGTTTACTTGGCTAATCACCTATAATATATCGTCAATATATCGACCCTAAGTTAGGCAATAACTCATTTGCTTCTTTTTTGTGCGTCCTGTGATTTGATTGCTGGACAGCCATTTATGTTTTGAATATCTGTGCATATTTGTGTGGTTAGTTGCAACTCCTATAAATGCTAATATTAAAATTACTATCTCATAATAGTATTAAAATGTTTTTTATTTTGTATTTTATTACTAATATGTATAGAATATTTATACTTTAGATCGTGTATTGTGCTTAGTTAAATTACATAATCAATGTTCACATTCATTACAGGAGGCAAAGGTCCGAAGCACTATGGTGTTTGCTCCAACTACTTGGGTGATATAAGCATCAACGATGACATCTATATGTTCGTTCGGAGGTTTGTTTGCTTTCTTAATTATAGCATTTTTTTATTTTATTGGTATAAAACTCTTTAGTTCTTCCTAAAGCTAACATTAGAAGGTCATCTTCCACTTAATGTGAGAAAAGAAAATTTTCACGGTAGATGTTTGTCTTAGAGTGAAAACGTATTCGTGATTTGCATCCAAAGATATCTTGTACATACTAGTGTAATCGCTTGAGTTCTGCCTTCAATATGAACATGATGTCATATAAAAACATTGAGCGAAATGTATCCCTTCAACAGGGTTGTGCAGGAGTGAGTTGTAAGTTTTACAAGGACTAAGCTATTTCAGAGAGATTGCTAAATTTTTATAAGGTATATGAAATATATGAAGTGAGTTTGTCAGTATTTTGGGATACAATTCTTATGTTGGTATGTGTGGTACTCAGAAACGGTACATACAATAGAAGGTTTTTTTGTAGTATAGGTCATATACCTAAGTAAAATAGCATCACTATCCATAATGTTAAAAGTAGAAAAACCAAGATCCTAAAAGTTATAGCCCAATTATTTATTACAGTTTTAAGCCTTAGCCGGAGACGTGAAAATATTTGACATATCTGGTGACGTAGTGCCCCTCAGACCCCAAAATGCTTTGTAGAAATTAACTGATTAAAAATTATTTCTGTTCCATGCAAAATTATTTAATGTATTTTTTATACTTATTAATTAAATTAAAAAATAAATTAGTAAATAATTATTTACCAATTATAAAATACAATTTTTTCCATTGGTGCTTGCTCAAATAAATCTAAAAATGCCTATTTGTAATAATTGCTTTTTTAAAAAAAAATAAGCAGATGGTAGCCTAAAAGTTTTATTTGCTATTCAAGATAGATATAGTGATAAAACAAAATATAGAAAACTGTTATGAATAATAAGACTTTATCATAAAATCTACAACAGATAAATTTTCCCAAAAAAAGAAATTACTTTTTTTTCCCCCAAATTTTTTTCCTTGCATAACCAATGCTTAAACCACAACAAAATATATAATCTAGCAAACTAGAAAGCACATGCATACTTAAATATTTTGAAAATGGCATTTTTACATAAAATATGTTAGTCGAACATTGTTTGAAAAAATTAAATTTGTACGAAAAGTCTGTTTGCTCTGTAATCATCACACATTGCTTTTCCACTCACACTTTGATCACTTAAGTCACCAAAAAATATCTTTCAACCACTTAGAAATAGTTTCGTCATAATCTGGATCGCCCACACGTACACATGTTCGTTTAAAAGCTATTTTATCACTTCTGAGATAGAAACATAACTGGTGACGTGGTGCCACTACGACCCCAAATTATCTTTGCGACTTGATATCTAGCGCCAGACAGCGTAAACAAATCTGACACTGCAGGAGGAGACTATGTGATATCCAAGCGAAAGGTAGATGGTACCACAAGCAAGTGCCTTGAACTGCACATAGATGGCAGCAAGTTAAAGTATTTCTGGGGTCATGGAGACCCCACGTCTCCGGATAAGGTTTAATTAATATTGACACTATTAATTCATCATAACAATCTAAAGCTCTGCCTACAGATTGATCACACCTACTTTAATCCACTTTTAACTCTCCCCACTGGAGCTCGGCTCGACAGCGGCTCTTTCTACTGCTCGTCTCTTGCTGAGCACCTCGGTCCCAACACGCTACTTCACTCTGCTCACATTGCTCACTCTGCTATGGCGCGACAACCACCCCCGATGCTCTGATCGTCGATGATCTGAACTGCGCTCACCCGTCGCCCTCTATCGCTCGCCAAGTGGTCTCTAATCCTCTTCACTTCACTCCACTACACGACGGTATCGCCACCACTCCCTGCCACACTCACGCTAGACCCAGGCCAATGCCCGTCTCTTATATACCGGCCTGGTCTTGCCCTGGAAAGGTCCCGAAAATTCGCGTCAGCAGAATCCCCGACCCAACACTCGAAGCTGCGAGAACAATGTCGTGGCGAACTCCCTCGAGAGGGGTGGGGAGGGCCGTTGCTAATCGGATTACCGCAGAGGGTCGGGCGTTACCTGCGTCGCGCCCCTCCCGCAGGCTGGCACGCCGGCTGGACGCGTCGGAACAAAACCTTTGTATGCAATAAACGGGTGTCATCCCCTGTTATCTTGATGAAGACAGCTATCAGACTGAAGAACTCCGAACCATAAAACACTTTCCTAAAGAAAATGTTTTTAAAAATATTTTTCGATATTTAGCTGGAAAACCGCTGTTAATTCTAGTGTCAATGTCACACTTATCGATTAGTCAAACTGTAAGTGACTTATGCAAACTCTATCTACATTTCCTCCCATATTATTTCGTGCAGACTGTACCTACAACATATTGATTTGCAGTGTTCAGATTTAAAGGTGACAATTAAACATAGAAAAACTCTTGTGTTTACAAACAAAAAAAATTATGTGTTTATAAACACTTGTAGAGCTCTTAATGGACAAAAGATTGGGAATGTACGCATCAATATGTGTGTTGAAAAGACAATATTGAACTACATTTGCAGTGGTCACATCACTCACATCCCACCAAGGAGATCAGGGTTCGTTTCCCAGTTGGATGGAACTTGAGTTCTTTCGTAAGTGTCGCCACATTACGGAGGGTTGGTTCTCAGGGTGTTCCTGTCCCCCCCGTCCCCCCTCCAACAACCGTTCATCCTGTGAATGCTCCATTCTCATGCCACCACCCCGCTTGGTTTGCAATGACATCCGTGACGGCGTGACGTCCTGGGTTGCAGCGCGCCCAGCTTCCACATGCCGGCCGACATCAGCAGGCCGCTCATCATGGTCGGGCCGGGCACCGGGGTGGCTCCATTCAGAGGCTTCTGGCAACACCGAAAGTTCCAGATGGAGTCCCTCCGCCAAGGTCAGTGTGGCTGCAGGCACAGAGCAGTGCTGGCGTAGACCTGTCTTGAAGGAGATGTTACGGCTACAACGCTGAGCGACTGATCTGCCAAAATAGAGCTGTCGTGAACTGTGTGTGATGCTAAGCTTTGAAAACTGAGCATAAATAAAATATAGCAGCTTGTCATGAGTTTACAAGGCAGCATTTGGAAAGCCCAAGGCGTATGAATCCTCAGTTACACTCCCAAACCATTTTCATACATGCAATTCCAGAATTGTTCTTCTGGAAAGGGTAAATATTATTTTTTCGGTATTATTGTGGCTGACCAAACCCAAACCACTTTTTAGTTTAGTTAATATCCCCTACACATGCGAAAAAAAAAAAAAAAAAACTAAATTGTAAAATACCAGCGTGTACCTGTGTAATTGGGCATCTTAGGTTTCCCCGGAAGGTCCCAAACTTAATTACCAGAACAGAACAATGCATACACAACAATAAATAAACACTGCAATAATTAACATAAATTTCTTAATAATAAGAGTCTATATGGATTACAGGTACCGAAATTTGGTTTTGACAACCATACATTTAAATGAATCGTAGCACATTGTTCTGTTTATAATATTTTGTTTATATCTGTACATCTCAGTTGTAACGCGAATTTGTAATTTCACGAAAATCACATAGAAATACGGTTTGTGTGTGTATTTCCATTTGTAAATGTGTCGAAGGGGTAGCCATGCATGAAATTTACGTGGATACTGCATGAAAGCACTTCTTGTTTATCTGATTGAACTATGTTTGCAGGACACCAAAATATCGGGTGAAGTGTAGTAGATTTTTTGCACTGTGAAAATAGGTACAGAGAAATATATTTTATGGCAGCGATTATTTTAAACGATATAATTTCTAATTTATACTTATTAACAATCATTATTCATGGTCAGGCACCAATTCTGAAAAGTTTTGGATTTTGCAATATCTCGATGGTGTGGTAGAAAGTGACTTCTACTACGTCATAGCATGCCATCTCCCGAAAACTCTTTACTCCATCATTTTACACTTCAATTGATTAATCTATGGAACAATCGTAAGCCAAAATCGGAGCAAAGCACATAATAAGTTTCATAGCTTTCATAACTCCATCATAAAAATAATATAAATCATGGAGGTAAGAAGTAAGGGAGTTGATGTGTTTAATCTTTGCTGTGTTAATACTTGAAGTCAAAATGAGAAGGACCCCTCATCCCTTTTCCTATGACATTTCCAATTTTGGTTATGATGGAGTTGAACGCTAATTTCTTGCAGATGTGTTGGTGTTGTGTTTGTTTAGCAATATTCACTACATGATGGCATCTTTACGATTCTTTCTAGCGAATTATTTTCAAGCTATTAAACATATATAGCATAAAGCCTTTATATAGCTACGATTTATTATGCTATCCAATTGCTAACCAGTTGACTTCCACTTCAGAACAAACACCAACTCAACAGACTATTACCTCCATGATAAACATTTATCAGCCATGGAGTTAGGAATTGTCAGGAAATGATTTGCTTGCTGTAACATAGTAGAATTCAGTTTTTTTTTTCCTTTCCGTCGCCATATTATCACTCCGAAAAGATTGCGGGAATTGTGTTCGACCACGTATGATGGTAAATAAGTATGAAATAGAATCTCCTACTTAATGTCGGAGATTCTAATTTATAGTCACGTCCAGTCACTTCCATAAGATATGGTCCTTTGAAACTGATTTTCACACATCAAGCACTACACTTCAGCCAGGGTTTTGGCGTCTAACCAAGGCCCATCCTTGGACTGAAAAAAAAATGTTTTCACCTTTTACCATATTAACATGCAGACGCGGCTTCCCCTGCCATCAGCCCTTCAATATGAGTGGTACACATTAAATTCAACAGGCAGCACTGGTAGTAGGACAAACTCCAGTCATGGGATGCTCATATGATTTACTTCTTCCTAAACTAACTGAAAGACCTTTGTTATTTTTGCTGCAGAAAATCAAGCAGTTATTCAGCACTTAAGTTTGAACCTCTCTATGTATTGATTAATGGTCAATATTTTTAAGAAAAAATTATAAGTAAATGAACTATCCTACAAGACACCGTTTATTGGTGGTGTTATTTAACAATTTCGAATTTTTTCAGTCGATTAAGGATATTTAATTTTCGGCAAGCTTAAAATTAAATAATGAAGCATGCGCTAAAATGTGCTATATAAAATAACTGGATTATTAACATATATGGATAAAAGCGAGTAATTCGAAAATGATTTATATGAGTGTGCTCAACCTTGATTGTTGTTTACGAATTTGTTGCTTCACATCGATAGTCTGAATTCCTAACATTTAAAGGAATGGGTGAAATTTGCTGTTCCATCTGTGATTTTTAGCGACTTTTATAGTATATTATTGTGATGTCCACAAATAAACTATTCAATTACAGCTTTCTGTTCGAATTTTTGTTACTATAATATCACTTTAATTTACTACATATAATTTGTTACTATAATAATGTAAAGAGACTTTGTATTTTGCTGTCAAATTTGATTGTTTGTTGGTCTTCTACACACAGTGTTGATTTTATGCTCAATTGGTGATTTTTATTGGCAATTGTCGGTGAAATGGAAATTCGCGCATTTGGCCGGGCCAATGAGAATGTAGTTACTGTTTCACTAAAAGTCCAAGATGTTCTACCGACCATTATATCAAGGGGTTGTTAGGTACCGAGGTTCGTTGTGCCCCCAGCCATCACCATCACCTTCGGGGCGTACCAGATGAGATGGTTCTGCAGTGGTTCTCAATTGATTTTCGCAGTAGGTATAGCTAGCTGGGAACAGAATCCAGTACATTTGGCTCACTAGCTAGAAGCTCCAACTACTGAGCCCATAAGATCAGACCTACCAACTATTACAGTCAAAAATGTTTACAATGCTTTGAAAAATATCTTGGTACAAGCTGCTTTGATGGAGCGAGGTGGATGACTATAGCCTTAAATATCTCCCAAATTCCTTTAAAAAAAAACCTTCAAGCATCTTGAAAATCCCCCAAAGTTTTCCTATTTCGATGGGGAAATATTCTTATTCCAAGGGAAAATTTCCTCTTATGTTCCCGATGAAACACCCGGTGGGGTCATTTTACTTAAAGAGGGTCAAACTTCCTTAAAGTGGTACCCATATTCTAGAGGACCTAAATAATAGATCTTATTTAACCATCATTATTTTGGTTTTCCAACTGGTTTTTGTTCCGAAATCACTCAGTACAAAATGCAGTAATGGTTCCATACTGTAAATCTTTACCGAATCCTAACTTCCTGCTGAGTCCCGAGTCTTCGGTGCTTGTGATCCCTAATGCTTCGCGGTCATACAGCGAGGGTCTTGGTTCTACCCAGCACTACGGCATGAATCAAATTTTTTAACACGTGGTTGGTATCCAAATAGTTTCTGAGGCCGCGATAATCTTGGAGGTCTCGTCGACCATGCTTCTGTTGTATGACCGTGTAACTATAACAATATTAAATTTAATTCCTCAGTAACCATGGTCTATATCGTTGTGTGTTGCCATCTCCAGTGACCTTTATATGTTTTTTTGTAATACAGGTGCCTCCAATATTTTGAATCACAGGTTCAGGTTTAGGGTGGAGTAATGTTCAGTAACTCACAAGCTTAGAGCCAATGTGTAATGAAAATTGTGTGTGTGTTTCTTTAACGACAGTTACAAGTCGTTAGGGATTCCTAGAATTCAAGCCCTGCCACCCTATGGTATTCTTTGACAAGGGAAATGTAGTTTAGATGTTTCGTTAACCTCTTAAGTTGGCTCAAGCTCAAAGCCCCATACCTGAGTATTAACCAGCGCTCCCCTCAGTCCATCACATCACTCAGTCATCCAGAGAGCCCATGATCAGGTTGGGGCCTACCTAGCCTCTCCTAGTTATCCAGGCTAGTGTCAGAGATGTTACCCCTCTCCCTGCATCCGCCGTCTTTGGAACCGGGATACCTGTTAGGCCTGCTCCGAGCAGAGGAGCCAACCACTGCCATCTCGAATCCGACACCAGTTATATTCAGAGCTTACTAAGAAAACTTGAGCAGGGATCATGATATCGGCTTCTGGTACTCCCAACTTCCAATTCCTCTTGCATGATTCCCCGGGCTACTAGAATCTAACTGAATGGTTACCCTGCGGAGAAGAGTGGTGACCAAGGACCACCTTAGCCACGGGTCAACGATCTTTAGCCACGGGTCAACGACCTTGGTTGAATACCACAGGTTTTACAGCCAATTAAAGGCTCGGTTTGGCCCTAGGGAACCTGTGTCCCATCACCGAGTACACCTAGGATCACCTTGGCCTGCGTGCTGAGATCTCTTCACAGACTCAAAGCTCACAGTCTGTCAGGGTCTGGCTTGGATACCAAGGCCTCACTATTACCATTAACCTTTCACTTCTTCACATTGAAGTCAGTTCTTCTGGGTCATGAAGGCCAAAGGGTTCAGGAGTCCGAACCCCCCCATGGTAAATTTTTGACCGTCCGCTGTTGCCTGTGACACTAGCTATATTTCTCCGTCGGACGGAGACTGGGAATGCCTGACGAAGTGTTGTTTCGGCGACAGGGGGTCAGCAGGCGGGCAGCATGTGGCTGTTCTTCGGCTGCCGAGGGGAGGCGCTGGACCTGTACCGCGCCGAGAAGGAAGTCGCCGTCAAGGAGGCGGTCCTGGACCAGACGTTCCTGGCGCTGTCGAGGCAGCCGTCCGTCCCCAAGGTTAGTCCACGAGGCTCGAGGCGCGGCCTCCCCGTCCGTGGGTTGCTGCTTTTCCACGCCATTTTGTTACAATTCAGGACTGTGTTTGTGTTGGTAAGGCGGGATGATAAGCGCGATGCTCGCTGGTGCTTCTAGCGCGGTGTCGCCTCTGGACTGGCGCACAGTCTTATCGTCGTGCATTGGACAACTTTGAAATTAGGCTCGGTTTTTTTATAATATTAAAAACATTCATTATTATAAATTTAAGTCGAACATTTAATACAATGGAACACTTTAGTATTTATTGAAAATATTTCACACACTATTCAAAAATGTAAACAGTTTCAGTCTTTTATTATTGTTTACATTAAGACTTATATATCAGAGTTTTATTAAATGAACATTTTTTAGGAGTTTGTTTCTTTCCCGTTTGTTTATTTTTCTCTTCTTCATGAAAACTGTGTTTCAACGATTACACTGGTTTTCAAATTTTTTTAAACTAACGAGTAGACACAAAATCGCATTCAAATAATTTTACAATTTATCGGACAACAATATTTTATGGATCCTGAGCTTTCAATCTTTATAACTCAAGTAGGCTGTAGATTCTACGTTATAGCGATGTCAAGTGTCGTTCAAGTGATTGAATCCAATAAAATATTATTTACATATCATACTATATGGTAAGAATGCTTGAAATATTATATTTTCAGCCAAATAATTTATTAGAATCGTCAGCAGTCGTTGCAATGCAAGCGAATGTATTCAAGATGGAGGAAAGCTTCTGCCAAGTGTTTCAAGCGACATGTCTGCGCTCTACAAAAAAAAAATCTGTACGTTTGCAAATGATTCCTTTGGAAACCAGTTTCCATGAAATAGTTTGAAGTACTACAAGGAAAGATAGTGTATTTTTGTACAACACATGGCTATGGTTATTTTTGCATATAAGAAATTCTGCACATATTTTTTTTTTCTGAATTGATGTTTCATTTAATAGCAGAATTTTTTTCCAAACCTTTGAAAAGATAATTGAATATTCAATAATTTAAATATATTTTTCTCTATTATGGTTATTAATGTACGCAGTTAATACTGTACAGCTATTTATGGAATGGTTTAACACTATTGTAAGTACTGCGACAGCATTAAGCGTCAATGTTATGGTAAGATCCGAACCCAGTGTAACTTCGAACGTTATTTCTGTTGTGATAAAAATAAAATTTAAAAAATTCGAATGTCTGCAGTAGTCATGACTCCGTGTCTGTGTCCCCCCGCAGACGTACGTGCAGGACCTGCTGAGGCGGCGGGCGGCAGACGTCTACCGCAAGCTGGTCCTCGAGCAGGGCCACTTCTACGTGTGCGGCGACTGCACCATGGCCGAGAACGTCTACCAGACGCTCAGGCAGATCATCCAGCAGCAGAGCGGCATGTGCGAGCAGGACGTGGAGACGTACATGCTGAAGCTCAGGGTGAGCTCACCTGTGCGACCCCCCGGCGTCCACTGGCCAGTTGCGCCGTCAGGGCGCTTGCACACGCGCCGGTTTATTCCGGAGCTGGTTCCAGCAACGGATCCGGCACCGGGAGGTGTCCTTGCACACTCTCCGGCAAGCCGGTAGTTTGGTTTCAGCATCCGCGGTAGAATCATGTGTCCTGCTTGGAAACAGAAGGTCGTGCACATTGTACTAGCTGCGTTTATGCCGTAAATATCCCCGCGACTTTCCACCAAATACGGTATTGGCTACATTCTACAGTAGAAACATTGAAGGAAGTAACTGTACTCTTCGTCCCACAAACACATTATGGTTTCTACCAACTCCATCAGAGTCACAGCGTCGTACCTGAACCCTGCTACATCACAAGTATGCACTGCCTTGAGACAGTGCATTGTGTTGTGCAAGCAACCGATTTTGACCTTGGACATTTCCGTTCTGCGCAGCTCCTCCCTGCCTTAATCCCACCCCTCCTTCCACAATGAATCAACTGCATGTAGGGGAGGGCCACTCCTCCCTCAAAGACAACATACACTAACACACTTCACTCTCTTCGTGATGTGGTTGAAAGGTATTCCCACTAACGCAACACCGTATCTTGTAAACCGACCTGCGATACACTATTTCGGGAGTGGCGTATCCAGGCGGCGCACAACTGGCAACCGATCCCCTCCACTCCAGCTCCGCTAGAATCACGTGACTGCTGCCTGACACTCGGGTCTGCGCAGGTCGAAAACAAAGTTGCCAGTCTATACTTGTGTGATGGCACCCCACCCCCCTGCTCCGCACTGGGCAGGTAGTCTAGATTATCGAGGTCATCTCCGGCTGTGCTCCGGCGTGTCAGCAGCCGGAGCGGTTTCCCTGCCGTCCCGGACTGTGTGTGCGGCTCTCCGTAAGTAACTGTTGACTTGCGAGTCCTCCAGTGCCTGTTGCCAGCTTTGGCTCCGGATTTGCCGGTGCGTGCGCAGGCGCCCTTAAGGGCTCCGCCTACCCGGGCACACACACAGTACGCAGAGCATCAGGAAAAACAACGCGATTTAAAAACTACTCGAGATATCTGAGTGGGGTCTGCTTAAAAAAAGCATTTAAGAGTTCGCTGAGGGTCGAAAAGTACTTTTGATTTCGGATTAAGTTTTTAAACTATGTTTTTAGAAGAGTTAAAATGGCTCCAACAAATTTTTTCAGAGTAATATTTAGATGTAAAACAACCGGTACAGATTCTTGAAAGCACTTAATGGACTTGCATTACACATTTATCTTCATTTCTTCACCATATAATTTAATGGCCACCTCTCAAATTTCACAGTTTTCCTGTGACGACGAGACGACTGCGCACAAGTTCAGAGCCTGGCGCTTAGAGGCGATTCCGCACTAGAAGCACCAGCGAGCATCGCACTTATCATCCCGCCTCACAAATACACATAAAGCCCTGACGAGGCCGGCCCCTTAAGGCCCGTCCGTAGTCGTAGGGAGCTCATGAATCGGAGTTCCTGCAACAGAACGCTGATGTCTCAGCACTTCCGTTTACATCGCTCCAGTGTGTTGCCACCCAGTGCGTGTCTAAATTAATAATTAAGCACTCATGAGTCTTTGCTCTGTTAGGTTAATGGTCTCGCGCACACACACCTCGGAAATTTGGTAATTTTTAGTTTACGAGTGTACCTAGTTAAAATCTATATTGGTGAACGGGCATTACAGCAAAGAAGTTAGGATTTTTTCGCTTGTTTCTTTTTCATGCCTCGAGCTGCTTTGTGGAACAATAAGAATAGTCCAGCACCTTTTTATTTTATCCGTGACAGTGGCTTCCATGAAGGCTTGTATCTCCGTGCTTTCTCGAGCTGCTTCTGCTGGTTCTTCGAAGTGTTGTCTGCCCGCACATTGCCACTCGTAGCACCAATGAGGTCAAAGAGAGCACCCAAAGCAGGTGACATCAATGGTCGAACTTGAGAGTTTGTGCTTTTTTCTAAGTACTCAGGAGGGGTCCCCTAGTGTGCCGTTCATCATAATTTTTGGGCACAAGTTTTTAAATTTAAATTTATTTATTAATTTTTAAAGAAGGATACCACATTTCCATTACTGTACTCTCCGACGTAATTTTGTGCAACCCAGTGTGTGTGCGCTTGTTCGCAGGCCCAATTAGATACTTTTGCTGACGATTGGTTATCGCAGCATCTCGGCCGCTGTTTGCATCATGTTTTCTCCCTGTAACTGTATGACTTTTCAGGCTAGCGAACTCTATCCCAAGCCCCGCGCTAGCATCTTTCATTTCTCGGAGGCAAGCATAGGTAAGCTGTTTGGCAGTAGGTCGAGGAGCATACTACAATCCTCGGCGACGCCTTGGGATGGTCCACACGACACATTTCCCAGGCGACTTAGCAAGTTTTGACCCCCCTTCCCTCATCTCCCACCTGTGCCTTCTCGGGAACTTCAACCCGGAGCATCGACCTCAAGTGAATCTGTGCAGGGTACATGGTCTCTGAAGGACATCCGCCCTTGTCCAACAGAGCCATCAGCGAAGCCTAGCAGCAGGAAAAATCCCTAACCTTGCTCTGTCCGCTGGTTGTGAGTGCGCCCACTGCACTCTAGCGGACGTTTCTGTGACCCTCCAGCCAGTTTCTCATCTTGGCCACCAGAGCGCACTACTCATCCCTCCCATAAGAGACAGCTTGTCACAATCGACTTTGGCATCAGTCGCGGTGCGATTGCGATCTTAGTTCGCCTGCAACTAGGGTGAGAGCGCGGCGAGCATTATTACAGTCCGCTTCGCCCCTTCAGGCATTTTCGGTTACCTTCGGACCATCACCACCCCTCCCCCTTCTTGGATGGGCGCAGTAACTTGCTTTAATTAGGCATGCCGATGCCATTTTTGAACATTCGGCGGGCAGCAACTGGTCAGTACAGACCACGCGTCGTGATTCGCGAGAGTTCATCTCAGTTGTACTTCCAAGACTCGACACTACATCATGTAGTCTCCAACCTCAAGGCATAGATGCCTTAATTTTCTTATTTTTAAATTTGGCTGCCCGTGCTAGTTTTTTGATCTAAATTATTTCTTCACCTTTCTCGTCATGGCTTCCACGAACTTCCACACCGGGAGTTGCCTACTCTACTCCTGGAGCCAGCTAATGTGACTTCACCCCGCTAATTTGGGTAAGTGATCATCATATACCCCCTTCTTTTTTGCCTTTCCCTGGGCATAGTCTTGCCCAGACTTACCCACCTGTTAACCAGTCCAAGCAATTTGGGACTTTGGTTACAGGTGGGGTTCAATAATTGGACACCAAATTAGAATAAAACTTCTCTGCCAAAATTAGCAGTCCATGATTGGCCTCATGCAGTCACAAGTTTTCTCCCCTCTCCAGTCGACATACATGTTTCTATATAAAACTAATTCTTCTGGACTTTAATCTACAGAAACCTCCGGTGCCCGGACCGCCAGTTTTCTGGACATAGGATTTGGTTAAATTCATTTCAAAAGCAAATTCAGAACAAAATGTTATTGTCTTTCTTTTGAGCCTGCGAGCTCACGTAAAACCAGGGTCAAATTTAAGATATATGGTTGTTTTACTTTTATATGTATTTAGTTGCCCCGGGGCTCCCTCCTGTTTGTAATTATATATGAGGCGCTGAAAGGCCAAGTGGTGTAAGTCATTAATTGATACATCTGAGATATAAAGGCTTAAAGTTGTTGATTGACAGAAAATTCCTAAGACAACATTACCACATTTCAATGGTACTAGTTATTCTCAAATGATGTATTTTATCTTTTGCAATTATAAAATCAATTTCTTACATCTCACAACAAGTAAAACATAAGCAGCTTTAGACTTTTTAATGAAAATCTGTGACTTACACCACTTTGCATATAAATGTGAATGGAAAAATAATGTGTACAACAATATACATTAATTTTAAAAACCATCACTTGGTATTATTATTATTATTATTATTATTATTAGAAATAACTGAGTGCTTATTTTTTTCAATATTGTAAAGAGTATGTATAATCACAATTCACGTGTTCCATAACGTGGCATGAAAAATAATTTATTTCAATAGTATTATGGTTCGTAAGGAAGTAAGTAATCACTCACCAAAGACATCACTCAGGATCATCCTCTTTAAGATGCCCAAGTTCAACTTCATTGTGTTCTTCAGGATTCTCCTTTAAGCTTAGGAAGTACCCGTGGTGAATAGGTGGTATGAACCGCAGAAGATCTAACATATCTTTTTTCTTGCTGTGACTGATGGTTCTGACTCCATCGTAAAGCTTTTCTTGCGTAATGTTGGCAAAAACCCTGATGCACAGGTCGTCCCACTCTCTTTCCTTGTGCCAAATTTATGCTACAAAAGTCAATGTCCTTGTTCAAGGTCTCCTTGTAATAAATTGTTAGGGGGTTTGATCGCCTGTACTGAAGCCACTGTATTTTTAACCATGAAACTTGTTCGTTCAAGTCATTTTTCTTTCTCTTAGTTACTACTTTTTCTAGAGATGATGATGAGAAGAAAAGCTCTGGAGACATCTTGACTACCATGAATGGTCTTTTCCTCCTTGATTTTGTGATAATGTCCATCCAATCTTCAGGAGTGTAGATTAACTTTCCTTTAGAAAACTGTTCTATCGAACCAAAATCTGATGTTCATATCAGTAGCTAGGTAAAGCCTGTTTGGGTTGTGAGAACGGCTGTAATGTGATTGGTAGCTAGGAAAGGACTGAATGTGAACACGCATATATCTAAACGGTCCTCAGACGTTTTATTGCCTGGTGGATGATTTCCTCTTCCATCACTGCCGGCCTCTTTTCCTTCTTTGATTTTACTTACAGCCCTGCTCATCCTGCCATCAGATATCTGAAATGTTTGTAAGAAATATTTTTTACATACTCTTGTGGACTCTCCATTAAAAGGCAGATAAAATAAATTAACACTTTGGCGAGGAGACTTTGTAGAATTTCTTGGTTGCCAAGAAATCGGTTTGCAGACTTTAACCAACCCAACTACATAAGAATTTTGCGGTTTTTCCGATTTTTCAAAAGTTCTGAAATACTTGTTTTCTACTTTTATCATCAATTTTGCTATGACACATCATTCTACACTCACAGTCTGAGTTAGCAAATATTTTACCTTGCACTATGCTGCCATCTCTTAATAAAGATACGTATTGGAAATATGCATAGTGGTGTAAGTCCTCTTACACCAGTTTGGCTATTAACAGAACTTTATTTGTATTTATTACATATATTTTGTGCTGCTGTCTTGTGATCATAGACAGAACTATGACAAATTACTATGCCATTTTAAAGAAAATACTTTTAACTGTCTTTTAGTGTGTATAACTCAATTTGTAGCAAAAGTTGACTTACACCACTTGGCCTTTCAGTGCCTCATATTTTAATGCATGTGTACCTAACAGATGAAGATAAAAGAAAAGAAAAAGCTAAGTAAATTATTTTAGTAAAAGGGCAGTGATATGAATCAAATCAGCATTCTTGTTATTTTTTGATTACTCATCCCTGATCCACATAGCCTCCTAGAGTTGCTAGTAGGTGTTAAGTAAATTCCTTTGTAATACATCTGGACACCTCTGTGATAATTATTGTTGTTTGTTTTGATTTCTGGGCTGATGCTTCCAAGGCCTTATTTTTTACTTATTCATGTTTTGGGTGTTTACCTGCAGCCCAGCATACATTACAAAATGGTAGCAGAGCGTGGTTTGCTCTTTGCTACAACTGGTGGCATTTAGCGTGATTAACTTTCTGTCTGCTTTGGTTTGATTAATGAGCATGCTTTAATTTTTTGGTATAAATAATTTTTGTTTGACTCTAAGACTTTTGTTATACAGTATTATTGTATGTCCTAAAACTGGCACAACCCCTTCTTTATTCTTAATTTCTTTGTATGTTAAAATTTATTTTGCTCTTTGAGCAAAGGAGATCGTGATCCACCTAGCCGGAACGAGGTTAGCGAGCGCCGCGCGCAGCGCGCACTCGCATTTGTGCTTTATCTGCCCCTTCCCCCTATCCCACAACCCTCGGCACGCTGTAGCATCAGCTGACAAGGTTCAGCATCCCAGTGACCTTGTATGGTCGCCAACCAGTACTGAGGACGCGCGCACGCGACGGGAAGATAAACACAAAATTTATTTCTTTAAATTCAACGGCACACTAGAAAAGTCCTGAACCCCTGCCGCTCTGGTGGAGTCTTAAGTAAAAATGAAGAAGTCAGAACCTCAAGTATGGTCCCGAACCTGAGCTTTCAAGCTGTTATAAAGAACACATTTCAGCATGTCAAAATTATTATAACAAAATGCAGGAATTGAACATGTTTATGTTTTAATAGTGATAATTCATGCTTATGCAGCAGAATTCTTCGGTTTACAATGCAATATACATTTAGAAAGAAAGAATATAATGCGATTAATATACAGTATCACCAGAGATTACAAAACCACAAAGATCTTTGCATGCTGAATATAATTATAGTTACTACACAATTGATTAAAGGACCCAACAAAATCTCAATAGTAATATGTGTATGCAGAATTAAGTGACTACATGTAGTGTTGAAATCATGGCCACCGACACAAACAATTACAAATTACAATGACTAGCAAAAGGGCTGGCGGGGCGAAACAACATATGAAGGTGCCAAAACAAATTACCGAATATTCTGCATGCCTGCAAGCATGCCTACATTCCTGTGTGTTTACTTTAGCTTCCCAAAGTTTAAACGTGTCAGCAACGTAAAGTACAACTGAACGTAAACTCGAATTCACAGTTCCTCATCATAAGTTCGTAGCAAATGAGTCCCGATGCGAACCCGGCATTAAGCATGTCCTCATTCACTTCTCAAATACAAACTGACTGTGCATTGTAAGATACACGAACATGTTTAAACATTACCATATTACTATCCAGCCCCATGTGACACGGAGTTATAATCTGTGCCTCTACTCGCAGGCTCATGGTTGCTACAAACAATCAGCGTAAAATGGAATAAGACAGTCTGGTGTGCTCTTTACAAACACAACCTTAAGGAGGTGCCATAACCTCATGAACACAATGATTAACCAGCTCGGATGTGCAAACGCTAACCTAATGTCTAAACATGCGAGTACCGCCGTGAAAACCTCAAGGAAAGCCCTAAACTTAAGTAGACGTGCATTTTCGCCTTTATATTTCAACAAACACTTAGAACAAGGCCAATGCAAGACCTCAGCTGAAAACATCTCCCAACATAAGAAACCCAAAAGAGAATTTTCCAAAGGCCGGTGCCGAAAGACAAATTTTACCAAGACCGAGAAGTTACGTAGCCCCCATGCTGCCGCCGAAAAACACAACTGACTCTCAACTCATGAGCATGTTGGCACTTCGGTGACCTTTCGCAGAAGAAGATATTTCCAAGCTCACAATTGTTTTTTATATCCAGAAATTATGCCGGCGAGGGAGAAGTGGAGGCGAGAGTACGCATCTCTGAGCGAAGATTGAGTCTTTCGGCGCGGTGTTCAAATTCTAATTATCGCTGGTCCACTGCCGGCTCAAAGTTGAATTCATAGAGTAGGTGCTCCCCGAATAAAATATATGAAAACTCAAAAAATTTTATCTTTTCAGTACTACTGTCCCGAAAAAAAAAAAACATTTTATGTGTTTTTAATATTGGTAACTTAAACTAACTAACCATTTACAACAATTTAAGACATTTTAAATGTAGCTAACCTAACCATATCAGTATATTAGATGAGCACCTATTTAAGGAAATTATTTTGAAATAAACGATTTACAAAAATTCAGATTTAAAGTTAGGTACATAATGTTTCATTTTTTAAAGTTGTTTATCTGTGTCCTTTTGTATTCATGTTTAAAGTTAGGTTTTTTTCGTGATATTTGAGTCAATATATCTTTGTAGATTACGAACACTTTTTTTAAATCATGAATATACTTTTTTGATATAAATTGCTTGAAGTGTGATTTCATTACTCTATGACAACACTATTTCAAACGACGAGAGGAAATCTGTGCCAACCATATTAAAATACCCGAGTTTCCTATGTTGTCCTACTACAATTATTACTTTTGGTATTTAAAGAAAAGCGTTTTTGAAGAGAAGGGAGCCCATTATTTCCGTCGTGTTCGTAACTGTACACACTATCCGATTCACTTTATTATTTCAAGGATTTTCACTCTAATATATATATATTATTTATAACAAACAAGACAAAGTGGTAACACTGCTGATAAAGAACTATATAATTTATAAGATTATGTAATACATGTACCTATTCGCTAATATAAACAAAATATACAATATTTTGAGCATTAACCACTAAATATTACTTTATAAAATGTGTCATCTATTGGCGTACTCTGAACCCTCTCGAGTCCATAGATAACATTGTTTGAGGAGTGTCTTGTGGTTATGGCTGAGTCCAAAATGATGGATGTGACATGTTTATTAACTAATGTCAGATGCCTTTAGTGTCATTGTCCTTTGAGGCAATTCAAAACGAAAACACCCATGATCCAATGAAGAATTCTTTATCTAAACCGTCGCCGAATAATGACGCGAATATTCCTGATTTACAACATAATTTTATGGACCTGACATCGCTCTTTGCACACGTTTGCTTTGTGTTGACAGGACGAGAACCGCTACCACGAAGATATCTTCGGCATCGTATTGCGCACAGCTGAAGTACACGACCGCTGCCGCGAGAGTGCGCGCATCCGCATGGCGTCGCGGCCATAGCGCAGGCGTGCGCTTTCCCACCTGTTCTGCTGCACCATCTGAGCGGGCTCGCTCCGAACTACAGCATCTGTCCCGCTGCGCCATCTGAGCGGGCCCGCTTCAAACTACAGTGCCTGCTCCGCTGCGCCATCTGAGCGGGCTCGCACCGAACTACAGCGCCTGTTCCGCTGCGCCATCTGAGCGGGCCCGCTTCGAACTACAGCGCCTGTCCCGCTGCGGCATCTGAGCGGGCCCGCTTTGAACTACAGCGCCTGTTCCGCTGCGCCATCTCAGCGGGCTGGCCCCGACCTACAGCACCGTTGACAACCCTCATGGCCCGTCTACAATTAATATGGCGTTATACAGTAAAAGCTAAACGTATCAATAAACGCACAGGCGTGGATATAATGTGGACGTTATTGGCGATGAAGTAACCAAAAATTACAAAGCATTGGCCGAAGCAATTTTGTATAGTTTATCTCAATCAAATATTTTATTTGTTTTTCGACCTTATTCAACTTTTAAGTGTTTGATGTGTAACATCTTAGCTCTCGGTATACAGCATTTGGAAGAAGTTATTTCTTGAATGGAACGGTAGTCGCATGGAACGGAAACGTGCAACCACTGTGCTGCCATCTGTGATGTTTGGCGCGAACCAAAGTTTAAAAAAATAAAGAAAAACTTTATATTATTAACTGTTAAATAAATCCGGTTTCAAAGCCGAAGATTAGGTTTTATTTTTCAAATCTTCTTCGCTTTTATCGAAGCCATTCCATTATAAAGTTAAAACAATTTCTGTCTGCAAATCGAATTTTTCGATAGTCGGCGTATCTGCTCTGGCAGCGAATTCTAGCGGCGGATGTGGAAACTACGTGAGTTTCGCGTCAATAAATGTAGTTGAAAACACAATTTTCTTGTATTTATCTCGCTCGGCATTATTTCAAATATTCTACCTTAAATTTCGTGTCCGAGATTTGTATTATAAGTGTATTTGCAACATGAGAGCACAAAATATTTTATTTTTACCGAGGTCAAATGTTACAAATCTCTGGCGAGTACTGAATGAAAGAGTGTGTTAAAATTGAAAGTTTACTTATGATCTATGCGAGAACACAGTTAAACAACATCATTTAACGTAGGTACACATAATGTTACACATAGTGTTCACACTCAAATATGTTTCCTTATAGCATTCATATCATCGAGATGGCAAATATCAATGTACAATTAGCTTTAACATTCGTTAATGGTGACGTGCCGGATTCTGTTTGTCGTTAATACCCGTTCTACTATGGCACGGAAGCATTGACGGATGACGTAAAGAAGATTAATATCACGAAACGCTAACGCGCTTCAATGGCACGCATGCGGATTGCGTACACGGACACATACGGATTAGCTTCGTAATGCCCAAATCTTCGGTTTACGTTGCTCCTTGCGATTAATTGAAACCGAGTAATGATAGCCATCTTTGTTTACGGTTTTAATACACTAATGCCAGGCTCTAATGTTTTGTAATATTTTGTGGTTTATTTTTATTGTATATGTAAATTGAGAACGTGTTATGTTACCGTATCTCAAATGATGTTTCAATTTTTTTTTTTTTGCATAGCCGTGGAAATCGATCTCATTGGTTGCCTTTTGTTACTTTACTGTGGATTATAAAACAGCTGGCGTATATTGAAACGTTCCTTGATACGTTTCCGATTTTACTTTTCCGCGCCATTGAGGAACGAGCCAAAACTCTAAACGCCAAATATTTATGGTATGGTGCAATTTGTTTACTGTGTCCAAGTCTTTAATTACTTGTAATGTGATCATTCAAGTTAGCAAATCAATTGTAGACAGGCCTACACACACACCTGGCCTAGCCGCGTCAGATTATTTATGTATTTAAAGTATTCAGTAGCTAAGCTGCCATATGTTTATTCTTGTGTTCTTTTTTTTATATCCTCTCATGTATACATATTAAAAGTTCCAACTCCATGCAACTTCGATCTGATTTACTATTGTCACCTTCCACTTCCTTGTAGTATAATTTCAATCATACATAATTTTTTTACCCTCACACAGTGTTTTGATTTGTATTTCGATTCATCGTAAATAAATACACTTTAAGGATTTGGACGTGACAACGTCTAATAAATCGATGAACGCCGGCTGCACGCACGATAAAGTGTCCCGTTACGCTCATTGTTCCGTTACGCTGTGTTCCGTTACGCTGTCGGCGAGTGCAGTGATAATAGGTTATGTTACAATTGACTAAAAAATTTTGGTCATTCATATAATTCATGATAGATATTTGATTACAGTTTATTTTTATGAAAACTTGTTCATAATTATATTATCCCTTTCTAGCTAAACGCCAGTTTTTAAAATTAATTACAAGTCATCTACACGTGAACTGTTTCGTCGACTGTTTATAAAGTGAAGTGAAAAGTTAATGTGGTTTTCATTGCTTATTACAACAACAATTTCGGCAATAAAGGTTAATTATTCTTGAATTTTAAAAATATGATTATTAGTATAATTAAAAGTATTTATTCTTTTATTATTTAAATTAAAAGATTCAATTTAATTCATAAAAGTATGCAATCATTTTATCAATGTTTTGTTATGATGATGTCACGTTAAACTATCATCCGTAAACCGACTTTACAGACAACCAATTTTTTCATAGATATAAGTACCATCCGATTCATCATAATTTAGTGTGAATATCCTAAACTTTATTTATGTAAACCATTTTTGATGAAAAGAACTATTACCGTAAAAACGGAGGTTGAAATTAAAAAAAAAATTCAAACTTCTTTAGTATCAAATCCATTCGAACTTTTTTTTTTTTACCATAGTAGTATAGGAAAGTATGTCCTGCGCCAGGGTTCAGGGTGTGGTGCCGGTGCCGTGGAGCCGGCCGATTGGTCTGACGTCACGGCGGCCATCTTGGATTTCAAAAAACCTCAAAATACTTTTGCCTTAGAAAGAACACAAATTCCTAAAAGCTGCTTAAAAGTCCTAAGAGCTAGCCGCTCTAAGCCGCAGACGTCATCTAAGAGTATGACGTCACCGTTGCTATTTGCATTATGGCCGCCGTCTTGAAAATCTTTATTTCCTATACAATTTTAATTTAAAAAATTAAAATTTATAAAAAAATTAATTAATTAAATTTTAATAAAAATATTTTTAAAAAACATACATTTACGACATGGAATTCGGAGTCCTCGGTTTGAACCTGGTGAGGGCAAAAAAAAAATAGCGACTATCCTTCCCTCATGGTGGCTGCTGGCAGACTGACCCCCACCACTATTTTCATAGCATTTATCATCAGTTAGTATGACACCAAGTCCGCCATCTTGAAAATCCGTAATTTTAAAGCTATTAAATCAGGAAAAATTGTAAAAAGTATATGTTAATTAAATTTTAATATAAATCTTTAAAAACACCGTTGCAATTTTCGTTACGGCTGCTGTCTTGGAAATCCGTAATTTTTATGTTATCTTTAAAAGATTTGTGCAATGGGAGTGCATGACTTGATGTAAGTTTTTGGACATACGCCATTGCTAAGAACTTTTTTCTGTTGAAGAAAAACTAATAAATAAAAAAAAAAATAGAAATACCCAAATAAGACAAAGAACACACAAAATTAAGCAAACAATTGCTGTTGTCAACAAGGATATGAACACCACAAAATATTCCGAAACAGGAATATGGTCAACAAACAAAGAAAAACAAAGAAAAATGTACTAAGAGAACGAAAAAGAAAACCCACAAACTTAAAGGAAAAAAAAAAAATTGAACCCAAAATAATTCAGCACAACAATTGAAACGAGACAAAAACACGACAAAACGAAAATACAAACAAACACAATAGTTTTACCTAAACAGAAACAAGCAACGTTTCGGGAACTGCTATCTGCTCCCGTCCTCAGGCAGAGACGCACATGGTACGGAAACACAGGCGCGACTGAGAAGGGGCTGCCGCCGTTTCCTCATATGCTCGGCCGGGAGCGTGTGACAGCGATACCGGGAACTATTACGTTCCCATAACTCGCTATGTGGTCGCCAATATAAATAGTGCAACCCCGTCACTTTGATCGAATCATTGGAAACGTCGGCGGGGCGCGATGTGTGTGATTTTAAGATTAAAGGTGGCTCACGGTCCAGAAGAAGTAAAATAGCTGTCGCATGTTGCTTGGCTCTATTTTTAATAGTGTAGGTGTCAGGCGGGGGGAGGTCACCCTTTCCCCTCAGTTAGTTGGCTAACTGATGCATGAGAGTGTCGTGATGTCTGTATTTAGAGGCGTGTGGAGTGTGCGCAAAAATGGCCTAATTAATTTCGTTGTGTGAGTGTAGTGTATAGCTCCAAGGCCGCACATACCCGGCTGACCAAGCAGGCATATCATCGTGTAAGTTTACCGATGTGTAGGAGAAATTACATAGATTAGTAAACACCTGGCCGCCTTAAGGACCGAACTATTGCGTTCCAGTATAGTTCGGTCAAAGTTAGGCTAAACCAGTATTGCTGTAGTTAGCCCCCAGGCTGTTGTCGTCTAAACCTGAAAAATAGAGAGTGAAATTAGTAAATGAATGTCATCCTATTCTATTATTGTTCGAGCAGAGAGATGCCCTCGTCCAGTGTTTTTTTTTTTTTTTTTTTTTTTTTGTCGCAATTCAAAAACCCATGCCTTCCGAAACGCGGCCGGCACTGGAGGTGAAGCCTGCCAGGCGGGTCTCGCCCTTCAGGCATACGGAGTCAGCCCTAAGACACAGGCAGTGGACCGCTGCATGGGTCAAAACCTACACCTGCATGCTTCGGACCATTTCGTATTAGCAAGAAAATGAAAGTTACATTAATGAATTAATTAATAATGGCTGGGGAAAACAACTAGCAAGGACTAGTGGAGGAGGTGGGGGAAGGAAAGATTTGGTAATTAAAGGAATTTGGGCCTGCGGTCGAGTTGTCACTGGTTTATAATTAGAGCCCCGCTGGGTCAAAGGTAGTGTTGACGCAATAAAATAGAGCCCCGCTGGGCCAAAAGTAGTGTTGACGCAATATTTACGAGTCCTGGGCATGTCAATCATTGGCTAGTCCAATGTTGATTATTTGCACCGCAGGACGTAGACAGGCACATCGGGGCCAGAGAGAAACGTCTGCTATGTTTGCTAAGTTGCCCTGCGTACATGGGATGTGTGGATTCTAGTATAACCTGGCTTAGGCAAGTCGCGGTTTTTTAAACTGTCGCTGTGCAGCTGGGTCGTAGTCCGGAAGTGAATTCATATAAGTATTGGCATGTTCAGGGAGCTGGCCATAAAAAGACCTGTTTTGCCGTTTTATATATTCCTCTACATATTCTACTTTGAGTAGCTGGTGTACTTCTAGTGTGCTGGTGTACCAGCCGCAATCTGCAATGGCTCTAAGAAATTTATTTTGAGTGACCTGTACTTTATCGATATGGCATTTTGCTGCATAGCCCCAGATTTCGCAAGCATATAATAATTGAGGGCGAACTATTTGTAAATACAGCTGTAATTTTTTCTTTCTAGGAAATTGGGGGGCCTTAAACATTGAGTATAGGCTGCGCAAAGTGCCTCGCGCAAACTGTGTCACCTTAGTGGTGTGAACTTTCCAGGTGAGCCTGGTATCTAGAGTTAAACCTAAATATCTAGCCGATTTAACAAATGGTATGGCTTGATTAAAAATTTTTAATTCGCGGTCGGGGGCGGTGTATTTTTTAGTTAAAATTAAAGTTGTGGACTTGGCTCCATTTATTTTAATGCTTAAGCGAGTGTACCATTGTTCGAGTGAGGTAAGCTGCCTCTGAACTTTGGTTAAAGCAAACTTCAAATTCGGGGATTGATATATTATTGCAGTGTCGTCTGCATATAATTGCACGTGGGCATGTTCCCGCGGGATGTCGGCTGTGTAAACATTATAGAAAAAGGGTGAGAGTGGGGACCCCTGCGGCACACCTGCTGTCAGCTCCCGAGTGGATGATTTCGCCCCCTCTATTGATACAAAAAATTTTCGACGCCATAAATAGTGGGCCACCAGATGAATATACGTGTCTGGAAAGTTAAATGTAATTAATTTTTGAATTAAGCCAGGTATCCAAACTTTGTCGAAAGCTTTTTCCGCGTCTAGCATCGTTGCGACAGTAAATTTCGCTCGTGAATTAAAACCGTCAGTGGCCTCTTCAATGAGCTTAATTAGGGGGTGAGAGGTAGAGTGGCCCCTTCTAAAACCAAATTGGTTATCTGGAATGACTTCGTGTTCGTCCGAATGGTGTTGAAGTTTCGAAAAAATTTTACTCATGCTATTTAGGAGGCTAATAGGTCGCCTGTTTTGTGGTAGTGACGCATTTTTTCCCGGTTTCGGAATGGTGATAACTTTAGCTAGTTTCCATGACGCTGGGTAGGATTTAAGAATAAAAATAGCATTTATTATTTTAAGAAAGTATTGTATAGCCTGAAATGATAATTTCTTTAAAGTATCAAAATTTATTCCGTCAGGTCCGCCTGCTTTATTTTTTGGTCGCGAGGAAATAGCTTCTAAGAGCTCTTTAATTGTTACGAGTTCCGGCTCGGCTTGTGGAACGATTTGTAAATAGTTATTAACAGCTACTGTCGTGGTCCTAGTAAACTGAGGCTCGTTTATGTCCTCGTTTGGTGAAAATTGTTTTTCAAAAATGTCTGCTATAGCATTTGCTTTATCTATCGCGTCATATTTAATGCCCGCGTTTGTAACAATGGCCGGTGTGGAGATAAATTTATTTTTCCCTCGTAAATTGCGTGTGAGCCGCCACATTTGCCGAGGTTGAGTTGCGCACTCTGTTATTAAGTTTCCGTATTTTTCTATTTTTAAATCTTTAAGTTTTCGCGAGACTTGAGCTTTAAGGCGATTGTATTCAGTCCTAGCTTGCGGTGTTCTCGTTCGTTGAAAAGTGTTGCGCGCCTGCCGTTTTAAAACGATTAGCATGTCTACATCTGGGTAATTTATTCGCGTAAATTCTCTTTTATTCACGATTTTCGTGTGTTTTTTGCGCACGTCTGTAATTGTGTCGGTGAAAAGTTTTACGTGAGTTTCGAGCTCATCTGCTGTGTCTATCGCTGGAGTTTCTGTAAAAGTTAATTCCAGGTCTTCGCGAAATTTGTCCCAGTCGGGAATACCAAAAGTGCGGCTAAATATCGCTGCGCAAAATTGAGCATTAAAAGTTAATTGAATTAGTACCGGAAAATGGTCTGAGTCAAGCTCATCTAATTTTTCTGATATAACCTGCGCACCTGGTATGTTTGTAAGAGCTATATCTAATATGTCAGGCATGCCGCCATTCGTTGGATAGCAAGTTGGCGAGCCTGGAGCAAAAATTTCGTAATTATTTGCTACCGAATGATCTAATAATTTTCTGCCTGCTGGTATAGTATTTTTGCATCCCCAGTCTTCGTTTTTGCTGTTTAAATCGCCTGCGATGAAAAAGTGTTGCTGTGGATTAATTAATTTATTTAAATCCCTAGAAAGTAGTGGCTTATCTGGGGGTTTATATACTGCCGACATGCAGACATGCGCATTTTTATTACGAATATTTATGCTGGTGGCCTCTAGGTGCTCTAAGCCAGTTATTTCTATCGGATGGTGATGAATCCCGTGTTTAATTAATATGGCTGTGCCGCCCCCACGAGTGGCGCGGTCAGTGCGGTAAGTGGTGTAACCACAAATATTAAATCGATGATGCGGTGATAGGTGAGTCTCGGTAATGAATGCCACATCAATCCCATATATTACAAGGCACTGTTCCAACTCGTACGACCGAAGGCGGAGACCACATGCATTAAAGTTTAGGAGTTGTAGTGTTTTCCCCATGTTTACTGCCATTTACTGGAGCACTGTCGCGAGTGCTTCCAATAGAATGGTTTGGCGGTATTTAATGCTCTCGGTGGAGCGGATGCGTGCGTAATACGGTTCGAGTGCCTTCACTAAATTCCAATAATCGCACATGCGCAAGATCTCTGCGAGTTCCGCGAGGCTAGTGATATTATTATTTGGCTGTGCTTCTGGCGCGGTTTCTGTTCTATGCTGCTGGCTCTTCTCGACGCGAGCCTGCACGATTTCCGTTGCCGTGCGCCGCGGTGCGCTTACGCCTGACGTAGCTGCCGCGTATGACGTGGAAGCTACTGCCTGTGTTTGATTTATGCCCGGTTGGCTGGCCTGCTCGCTGGGCCGTGCGTTTCGCGGACTGCGCTCTGTTGTTGTTGTTGTTGCCCGGTGCACGTGTTCCTTGGTGGGCGCGGGGGGAGGGGGGAAACTTTCCCGCGTCGGTGCGGCCGGCTGTGCTCGCGAGGCTGTGCGCGCAGCTTTTTGTGCTGCCTGTTCGGCGGCGGCCTGTCTCCGCGACTCTACGATCTTCAAAAACGCGGGGCACTGTCGCCAGGCCGCGGTGTGGCCTGTCTCTTTACAGTTCGAGCACACCTTTGGTGCCTCCTCTGGGACTGGGCATTCGCTGCGGGGATGCGAACCCGCGCACCTGATGCATTTAGGTACTTCTGAACAGTTTCCGGTGGTGTGTCCGAAGGAACTACACCTCTTACAGAGCGGGACGTCTTCCGCGCGAGTCGTGTACCGCTCAATCTTTATACCACTTGTGTAGTATAGTTGTTTGACGGCGTAGATGTCGTGCGCGCTAGGTGCCACGCACACCACGAATGACGGTGTTGGCTCGAAAAACTCTTGCCCTGAGTTGCGGTCTGTTAGCCGCCGACTGAGCTGTTTGATGAAATTTACTTTAAACCCGAGCGCGGTGAGCTCCTCAGAAATCGCATCAACCGGCGTGAATTTACTCAAATTCTTTATCACTACTTTTTCCCCTCGCTCGCTGGGCTGGGAGAAAGTGTGGAAAGGCACATCGTTTGCCTTAAACCAAGCGGTCGCTTTGTCTTGGTCCAATTTGCCATCAAAAGTTATGCGCACTTCTTGACGCTTCGTCAGCGTCATTCGGTTTTTGATGCCGAGTCGCGCGAAGGCAGGGCCCAAGCTGCCGATTGCCTGACTGTTGCGGATTACGAATGGTACGCGTTTGTAGCGCGGAGCCTCGTCAGTCGGTGTCCGTTGTTGCGGTGTCGGTACCGCTTGTGACGCATCGCTATTACGCCTGCGTTGTCTACGCTCAACAGTGGTGAAGCCACTGTTGTCGTCCTCGGTTGTGGTGGGCTGGAGCCCTGACGGTTTTTTAGACTGAACAGAGTGTTCAGTCTCTGAGTCGCTGCCCTCATGCGTGCGCTTCGTCGCGGTGCCGACCTCCATCTCCTCGTCGCTACTACTCATCGCAAGTAGGTGCCCCGCCTTGAAAAAAGCAGGGCACACAACAGGCGTATCGTCCGACCTAACTAGCGTGGTATTCCTATCTGTTCGCCGCGTCCTAGCTACCTATCGAACCTAGCACCTTACGCACTGGCCACTGACCTGAGCTTCCTTTTTAGGAACGCCAGGCTAGCCAAAGAGAGAGGCTGACCCTTCTCCGACCAGCACGCGGTAAAGAATGAGGCTGGAAAATGAGGGTATTTATCAGAGAAAGGGCTACATCTTGCTCAGCCAATGGCAGACGAGCTGTCTCCCCATTGGCTGTGCACCATGGAGTTAAAGCGGATTGGTTATGGTAGGTTGAGTATTGGCTATTGTTTTGCGCGGCAATTTTTAGCCGAACTTTCGGAGTTACCGACTGCGACAAATTTCGCGAAGATTAGGAAACAATTTTTATTGAACCACCACCGATAAATACTCCAGATGAGCTTGACACACAGGTTAAGTTGTTTACTGACACGATTACAGATGTGCGCAAAAAACACACGAAATTAGTAAACAAAAGAGAATTTACACGAATTCACTATCCAGATGTTGATATTTTAATCATTTTAAAACGTCAGACGCGAAATAACTATCAGCGAACACGAACACCGCAGGCTAGGACTGAATACAATCGCCTTAAAGCTCAAGTTACTCGAAAACTTAAACAATGCAAAATAGATAAATTCGGGAATCTAGTCACCGAAGTCGCAACACAACCTCGACAAATGTGGCGCCTTACGCGCACACTAAGAGGCAATAATAAATTTATTTCTACTCCCGCGATAATTACAGACACAGGCATAAAATATGACGCAGCTGACAAAGCAAATGCTATAGCTGATATTTTTGAAAAACAATTTTCGCCAAATGAAGATGTAAATAACCCTCAGTTTACTAGAACCACTACAGTAGCAGTAAATAATTATTTACAAATAGCCACACAAATAGAGCCGGAACTTATAACAGTTCACGAGCTATTACGAGTAATTCAATCGCGACCTAAAAATAAAGCAGGCGGACCTGATGGTATAAATTTCGAATCACTTAAAAAATTACCTCTTCCAGCACTAGAATATTTATTAAAAATTTTGAATGCAATATTTATTTTAAAAACTTATCCTTCCGAGTGGAAAATCGCGAAAGTAATTACGATTCCGAAGCCAGGAAAAAATGCGGCTTTACCGCAAAATAGGCGCCCTATTAGCCTTTTAAATAGCACTAGTAAAATTTTCGAAAAAATTTTATTACAACGACTTAAAGAGCACTCCGACCAACACAACGTTATCCCAGATAACCAATTCGGTTTTCGGAGTGGCCACTCTACATCTCATCCTTTAATCAAGCTTATTGAAGACGCCACCGATGGCTTTAATTCACGAGCGAAGTTTACAGTAGCTACTATGTTAGATGCAGAAAAGGCTTTCAACAAGGTCTGGATTCCTGGCCTAATTCACAAATTGGTGACTTTTAATTTTCCAGACACATATATTCATCTGGTGGCCCATTATTTATGGCGTCGAAAGTTCTTTGTCGCGATAGATGGGGCGAAGTCCTCTATTCGAGATCTCACAGCTGGGGTGCCGCAGGGCTCCCCCCTCTCCCCCTTCTTTTATAATGTGTATACGGCCGATATACCGCGCGAACATGCCCATGTACAGCTCTATGCGGTTGACACTGCGGTAGTTTATCAATCCTCTAATTTAAATTTCGCCTTAACTATTGTCCAAAGACAGCTCACATCATTAGAACAGTTGTACACTCGCTGGCGCATTAAAATTAATGGAGCCAAGTCAACCACAATAATTTTAACTAAAAAACGTACAGCTCCTGATCGCGCACTTAAAATCTTTAATCAAGAAATTCCTTACGAAAAATCCGTAAGATATTTAGGCCTAACTCTCGACTCAAGTCTCACCTGGAAACATCAGGTTAATAAAGTTTCCAGGATTGCACTCGGCACTTTAAGATCCCTATACCCAATGTTTAAGGCCCCTCAATTCCCTAGAAGGAAAAAACTTTAACTATACCTGCAAATAGTTCGCCCGCAACTTCTTTATGCTTGCGAGATATATGGCTATGCAGCCCAGTCGCATATAAAGAAGCTTCAAATAACACAAAATAGATTCCTGCGAGTAATATCAGATTGCGCCTGGTATACTAGCACTTTAGAAGTACACCAGCTCCTTAAAGTAGAATATGTCTCGGAATATATAAAACGCCAAAATAGGTCTTTTTATGGCAAACTCCCGGCACACCCTAATGTGTTTATACATTCTATCCCCGACTACGACCCAGCTGTCAAGCGACAATTTAAAAAACCGCGACTTGCCTAAGCCAAGGCCACATACATCCCAGTGCACACAGCACCGAAACGAGTACACACAGCCGAAATGCGGCCCAGCGGGGCTCTGATTTGTTTTTGATATAGTTAGCGGTGTAGCCTGGCCAAGTACTGTCCATGCCCATGGTGAAAGTACGCACCGTTGAAGCTGGTCTCGCCAACGAGTGGCATGCCTGGGCTGGTGGTGCCGAGTGCTGGGCACACGATTGCGGTTACTTCTGGCCCATGCGGGGCTCTATATTAGCATGTAAATTCATGATTAGTGTTGCCCGGTCAACTGTACATCACCGTTAGAACTTAAGCGTAGGAGTTGTGGCCAGGGACTCGTGATGAAGGTTTGGGCAATTTCTCTAACTGACCGACTGCCTTTTGCTGGCGACAGGCGACATGAAGCTATGTCCTCTCCTGAGCGTGGCCCGAAGCAGCAACTCACGGGAAACTTATATTAATCATTTCACGAATTTAATTAAATTATTATAAATTAATTCTTTCAGGTCTTCATTAGCCCAGGCGGGGCTATAGTTCATGCTAGTTGTTTTCCCCAGGTACTTTTTTTTAATAAAAATGCAGGTCTCATCGCAGTGTTTACTAATACTATGCGCTCTCTCCTTCACCGGACTAAATCTACACGATGATATGCCTCCTTGGTCAGCCGGGTATGTGAGGCCTTGGAGCTTTACACTACACTCACACAACGAAATTAATTAGGCCACTTTTGCGCAAACTCCACACGCCTCTAAATACAGACATCACGACACTCTCATGCATCAGTTATCCAACTAACTGAGGGGAAAGGGTGACCTCCCCCCGCCTGACATCTACACTATTAAAAATAGAGCCAAGCAATATGCGACAGCTATTTTACTTCTTTCTGGACCGTGAGCCACCCTTAATCTTAAAATCGCACACTTCGCGCCCCGCCGTCGTTTCCAATGATTCGAACAAAGTGACGGGGTCGCAATATTTATATTGGCAACCACATAGCGAGTTATGGGAACATAATAGTTCCTGATATCGCTGTCACACGCTCCCGGCCGAGCATATGAGGAAACGGCGGCAGCCCCTACTCAGTCGCACCTGTGTTTCCGTACCATGTGCGTCTCTGCCTGAGGACGGGAGCAGATAGCAGTTCCCGAAACGTCGCTTGTTTCTGTTTTGGTAAAACTATTGTGTTTGTTTGTCTTTTCGTTTTGTCGTGTTTTTGTCTCGTTTCAATTGTTGTGCTGAATTATTTTGGGTTCAATATTTTTGTGTTGTCATCATTTGTGGGTTTTTTTTCGTTCTCTTAGTACATTTTTCTTTGTTTTTCTTTGTTTGTTGACAATATTCCTGTTTCGGAATATTTTGTGGTGTTCATATCCTTGTTGACAACAGCAATTGTTTGCTTAATTTTGTGTGTTTTTTGTCTTATTTGGGTATTTCTATTTATTTATTTATTTTATTTATTAGTTTTTCTTCAACAGAAAAAAGTTCTTAGCAATGGCGTATGTCCAAAAACTTACATCAAGTCGTAATTTTTATGCTAAAAATTTGAAAAAAAATTCTAAAATTCTAATAAAATTTTATTAATAACATTTTAATAAAATACTATTTAAAAACACACGCCTTGATGTCCTCAGTTTGAACCCAATAAGAGCAAAAATAAAAAAAAATGTCGATAGATCCTTCTTCCATGAAAGCCACCTGCCGACTGATCCACCAATACCAAGGTATATATATCATCAGCTGGTATGATGTTTTGTCCGCCATCTTGTCTTCGTCTGCTGGAGGCTACCATCTTGTTTTCGGCTCCTAGAGTGCACTAACGCCATGTTAGTGTAATTTTTACCTGCTATAGTGCAGTAATAATTTATTATTACCGTGGCATCCATAATCTTTAAATTTTGACGCCATTTTGGAATTGTGTAATTATTTAGCTAGAAATTCGGGAAAATTCCGAAATTCATAAAAAAAATCACACATTTATGTACTGATTGATTCGATCAATATTCGTTCCTAGTTATCTCTGAACAAGGCTAAAAATAAATTTAATTAAAATACCAGAAAAGTGTCAGGTTCGAGGAATTAAACACCGCAATTTCTTTTACAAACGTAATATTTATTCAATGATTTCTATTCTACTACAGGAACATTTGCGATAGTTGTCAATTTTTTAATCATTTAGACCTGCATAGGCGTGAAATGACTAATTCTTAGCTCCATTTGGTTTGTACTAGTCAGAGACCAACTAGATCCTTTACAGACATAGTCCTCCTCTTCTTGACAGAGTTTCTGGATACCGTGTTTAACAGTTTGCTTCACATCGTTAGAACTGTAAATAACTGCAGCCGATGTCTTGAATGCACACTTCTTTACTTTGTCATCGAACGGATATGGCTTTTCATATATACATTCCAAACACAATTTATATTTCAAAGGCCCGTTTGTTGCTACGTCATTAGTAAGCTGATTGATTATGTTCTGTCTAATATTGTCAAGAAAATTACAAATGTCTTTTGACTCACTAATCGTATTTAGATAATAGTAGTCCTTGACATACCAATCGGTTGCTGCTCATCTTTTTTTCTTTTTTTTTTTTTTGCCTGTACGCACATGAGTCTTCAACTTAAGGCCATTGGTGCATGGAAAATATTATGACAAAACTAATTTAAATGTACATATTTATTTTTGATGCTTCTTTTTAAGACATAATATACCTAGGATATTTTTAATAAACTTTTTTTACTGAGTTATTTCATTTTAAATGTGTTTATTTTTATTCCAAGCCAGAATTATTTAGAAAACACATAATTATGTTAAACTTAAGTATAGTTCAAGAAACGAGTGTACGAATAGGTTTCTGCACATATAAAAGTAAGAAGAAAAAATTTTCATCGTCAAAATTACAGTTTAATATTGACAATTTCCATTGATCACTGCTGGACTACTTCAGGAGCGATTTAAAGAATAAATATAAATGAAAAATGAAAACATAATTGGCAGAACACTATTGAGTTATGTATACATTTACATATCCTATTGTTTTTGATACGATCCGACTCAAAACATGCCCTCTGGAGTGACAGTTCTAGTGCTGCGTGTAAAACTCTCGCCGCCGGGAAGAATGTCCCCGCGACGTGGCGCTGAGGGCGGCGCTTGTCGGAACCAGGTGGTCCGGCGGAGCTCCGGCTGGCTGGCCGCAGCCTGCGGGTGGGGAGGGGGAAGAATGGGGTGTAGAGGGATGATGAGAGAGGAGGCCGAAGAAACGAAGGGTCTGTCAAGGTCGCGCTTATGGAGCTAATATACAGTAATACATCTGGAGAGGACAAGGGAAGGCCAGCAGAGGATGCGAGGTGAAGCCGGGTATCTGCTTCCTACGCTGGAAAAAAATGAAAAAGAGCCAAACTCGCCTCGCGCGGCCGAAAAATCCTCCAAACTAAACTCGCAACAGCTCCGAAACTATCAAAACAATCAAACTGAAAATTTTACTGGAGTATCTGTAAACATTTCTCCCCACATCGCTTTAATATTTTTTTCGAAACATGAATGCTTTCATTTTTAAAAATTAAATACTTATTTACTGCCAAAAATGTTTGTGAATACGCAGAGTAAATAACAACATCGAGGAAAAATTATTGTTTGCAATTATAAGTGGGGGACACCAGCATATGAAATAAGGAATAAACCTCAAATTTTATTTATATACCCCTTTTGACGCATTCAACCCCATACTTTTATTTTTACAGAGAGTTGAAGTGGGAATAATGTTTCAGTGGGTAACACTACCGACATATGTCTTCGGAACGCACTTCTTTTTGTTATTATACATATCAAAATTTATAATTTCATACACAACGTTTATAAAAACGAATTCTTACTTACCTCATTTAATCTATTACAAACCTCTTGTAATATACGTGTATTAGTAGAAGAACCAACGTAACATGCAAACCTTAGGTAAACACTGGTAGAGAATTGTTTGGAATAACTGTAATGCTATGCATATACTGACAATGTAAGAAACTTCCAATTTGATTAATTGTTTGCATAAGAATTAATAATTTAAAAAAAATCATAGAATAGGCCTTTATAGACTGAAAACCTTTCACGTAGTTTCAAGTCGCGTACATAAAAGTTTTTTAATATATATAATTACCAAATATTGTTGAATATATTTAACATTTTTATACATGTTACAACACACATATAATAACAAACCTATATAGTATATAAAAAGGCAAACGCCAAATTTTAGCATTTTGTATTTCTTTTCTCTGTGTGAATAAAATAACAGTTCTTAACGTAGTTGCTAATACTGTACTATATTTCTAAAAAAAATTACGAAAACCCCTGACATCGTCACCATAACAATGATAAATTTGCAAAATAATTAAGGCACATTTTTTAATGGTACGAAGCACACTCTTAAGAGAAATGTTTTAAACTTATGTTGGGATGTAACTAATATCTTAAAAGCATTCTGAAACCGTTTCTTTGAGGGAAACCTTAATATACCGAACACCATACCATCCTTTAATCGAGTACGATTTTCGCTTCTTAAGACCCATTTGTCTTCAAAATGCACTGTACTGTGTAAGTAATAAATCAGTCTTAAAATCAGTTAATTATTTTATCTTCCTATTTCGTATTCTAATTGAGATAAATATCAGATAAGCATGTGTTACTTGTATCACGACATCAAGGTATTATCAGTAATTAATATTTCATTTTATTTTTTTGTTAACTAATGTGCATAGGGCAGTGCACTAGACATCACTACCTGTGTGTAGTGTTGCGTTACACTTTTTAACGCATTAGAGTTTAAATAAAATGATAAATCCAAAATTTCGTTTAAAAGTATAAATATCAGCGATCAATTTAATTAATGTCCAGTATAACTCAGTCAGTAAAACATTCGGAAATATGTATAGGACCTGTTAACCTAAATATTTGTTAACAGTTAAACTGAACTAAGATGTGTTAGAGTGGTTTTTTCACTGTCCGTATATTAGAGGTATGGAACATCAAAATACGCATCTGTCGCCCATTTACTTTAAATACAGAATTATAAACTACATATTGTGAAAACATTCTGCAGCAGTTTTTGCTGAACGGAAAAACACTGATGAGAAGACAGACGAAATGTGTTTGGTAAGTGATTTTTCGTCAAATGAAATGGAACAGGACAGTGCTTATCAGAATGAATTTACAGAACTACTTTTGTGCAAGGAAATGTATTTTACAAAGACATTTCAAGAGAAATCACCTTTAAATGAAATAGATCTTGCTGACATGGAAGAAATAGACTTAGATTTAGAGGCCAGGCCCCTTTCAAGTGACGAAATTTCTCTTGAAGGGCTTAAATATGTTTCTGGCTATATAGCTCACCGTTTCAGAAATAAATATCCTGACCTTGGCACTACGGATTTCAATTCGGAGGACGATAGCTGGATACATGTACAATCAAAGGGTAACTTAAAATGTCCCACTAATGAATTTTTTGAATTAATAAAGATCGCTGAAATGTGTTTTGATAATGTTCATGGCAACAATTTGTGCAAAAAAGAGCGGATTTTTGAATCACTGACTAAAATTATTTGCGGAACTACTGAAAATAAATATCCAGAAGAAGTTATATACTGTTTTGTCAGGACAAGAACGTATATGCGTATCAAGTATTTGAACATGAAATATTTTAACGAACAAGACCAAAAACGCAAAGAAAGAAATAAGATGAGGAAAACTACCCTCTAAGATTTTTCAGTGTGATAGTGTCCACTTTCCTTCACCATAATATGTATGTTCATAATTTATTTACGATGTTTTTTAATTACTATATTTAAGAAAAGCATTTATTGTGAATATCGCAGCAATTATGTAGGGCTTAAGGTATTTATTGTATTCCAAATATTGAGTATGTCATTTTTATTGCCTTTATTAAAAATAATATATATGTTAACAATGTAACAAAATTCCGATATTTTTGTATTGCTATTGCAATTTCGTTTCTTGTAAACATTATTGTGGACTTTTTCATATTGAAATTAAATTTGCTATAGGGTTGTTTGTATTTTAATTTTACAGTTATAAGATTTTTTATATGTTGTTTACTGTTTACAAACATTTGAAAAATATTTCCTTAACCATATTTCCATTTCCATGGCAATAGTCTTGTTAGCTTTTCGGGTAACTCTTCTACATGGATGATAAGATGGTGCGACATCTAAAACATATCACACCACCTTTACATAACTATAAAACTAAGAGGTGTTTTCTTTACATAATATTAAAGCACAATGTTTCCTTGTGGCGTAGGTGATTTAGAATTTCCATTTATCTAGAAAAATGGGCTTTCAGAATGTTTTTTAACACACAGTGTTTCGGAAGGTTTTTGAAGAAAAACATTGACTACGCGTTTTATTTTTTTGCAGCTGAATTCGGCACTTGCATGAAATATAATTAATCCGTAGGAAGCGCAATGGTTTAAAGTATTGATGTTGAAGATTTGAAAAGATTTATTGAAATAGTGTGAGAGAATGAGCGAGTTGAGTGAGAAGAGTGCGGGAGTGGCCACATGACGTCTGCGCAGTTGCGGACAAAAAATAATCCATTCCGCCTCCCCATGGCGAAGGATGAGTGAAAGAGAAACCTGCTAAACCTTCCCCTCCTCCGGGCACGATAGAACCTTATCGGCTGTGTGTTAGAGGTAGAGCGAGATACAACCTTCGAGGTTTTGTTAGTTCCCGCTAGATGGCAGGCCGCAGAGCGACCGCCAGCGACACCCTTCCCGTATGAAGGCCATCTCGCCACTGACGAGCTGGAACTAGGCTCCTGACCTCCCTACATAGTAACAGTTACCCACATAGGCATCTAGACTCTTTAGTGGTCATATGATACAAAATTCATTGTTTTCGGGCCTGTGACCGTTTTTTACTGTGCACCAATCGCCTTAAACCGAGGAGTCGAAATTTCTACGGGTAGTTCATCAGTAGGCACACGGACTTTACCGTTGCATTTTTTCGCATTTCGTTGCAAACTATCAATTCGAGTAAACCATTCATGGCACTCATCGCAGCAAAACTTCATGCGAGAAGGATTCTTCTTGCATTTACTCCGTTCATGTCTCCGTGCATCATGGGAAAATGCGAACGTCATATCGCGGCAGTAGCTGCAAGGATACCGTGCTGATGAAGACGAACCTTCCAGACTCGAACCAGATGACGATGTTACTGCAATTGTACTATTTCCAGGCATACTCTTATGCACATCAATCATTTGTTGTTGCACCAAAACCTTTACTTTCTGCTGCGCAGCTGGACCTTTGCATGTCTTCACATGCGTTTTCATATTATCTTTCCTGGCAAACTGCTTATGACATTTCTCACAAATAATCATTTTACGATATAGGTTCTTGGCAAATTCGCTCTTCTCGTGTCGTCGAGCATTGCTGTTGTTTGAGAAAATCTTGTCTCAGTAACAGCACCGATGTTCGTTAGTTGTTGACGAATCAGCAGCCACTGAAGTCTCCATGGAGGGCGAAACGTCGTTCACCGTGGATTCCTGCGCAGCCAGCTCTGTAGTCATTAAGCTCTCTTCTGCTGGTGGTACCACGACTGATGAAGTGTCCTCCAATGTTGACGTCGTCGTTGCCAACGGGATCTGCACCTTCTTCGTCGTCGCTGACGTCAGGGTTCCCGTAGAATATGGTACAACGTCCATCAAGTTCGTCGTTAAAGACGGTAAAGATACCATCGAGTTCGCAAGAACAAGTAATTACGCGACTTATGCACCAGATGAAACAAACTAGGTGATCCTTACAACGTCAACGTCAGTAACAAACTGAATGGTTTTGCTGTATAGGACACGCTTATATACATGCACCCGATGGAATAATACGCTAGTCAAATCAAGATCCATTTACTATAATGCACGAGTCAAAACGACATTTAAAAAAGAGGATTATATGATCGAAAAAATTCGATGAGGTGTGATACGTTTTCGTCTCATGAATTCGATCTCACCAATATACGCTAGGCTCTAAGAGCTTCAATTCATGGCATCATATCCATCTACATTTGGCTTCAAGAGCTACAATTCACGCCATCAGATCCATCTACATTTGGCTCCTATATCCAATTGACCATCAGCTTCAAGTGCTCCAACAGCTCCAAAGCTCCAACACGCAATGTACGCAATGTACGCGCAATACACGCAATTTATGCGCAATAAATGTAATGAACACACAACGAAGTGAAGACACAGTACACACAGTAAACGAAACAAACACGTAATGTTCTCGCAATTGACGCACAATACACGTAAAGTACACGCAATGTACGTAATGTACGCAATATACGCAATGTACACACAATGACTACGCATCGTTCGCGCAGGACAAGCATTTAATGAAAACGAAGCACGTTTGGACGGAAATTCTACAAAACGAAAGCTCATTTAACGAAAAGGAGGTACATTCTCTCGTTCATTCAACTCGGTAGGATGCGATCGTCAATGATAAGTTAGGATATAATGTCTCCAACAGTCTATGAATCCAACAGTTTTTAGTTCCAAAAGTCATTGGCTACAAGAGTCATTGGCTCCATCAGTCATTGACTACAACAGTCTTTTCGCTCCAAAAGTCATTGGCTCCAATAGTCATTGGCTCCAACTGCCCTTTGCCTCAACAATTCCAATGATATTTGGCTAGAATTTTACGAGTCTAAGAGGCTATTAGGTTACAAGGCTATGAGTCTACAAGGATCTAGCAGGTTACATAAGACTGCATGGCTAAAAGGCTGCGTGGCTACGAAACTACATGGCTATGAAGCTACATAGATACAAGTCTACTCGGCTCCAAATGACTGCGAGGCTTCATGGCTACAAGGCCACTTGGCTACAAAGCTTCAATTCTACTAATATAAAAGACTCCACTAACTGCCTACGAGTCTACAAAGCTCCAACTGCTCCAGCAGCATTATGTTAAAAGATTAAAAGGCTACTTGGTTATGTAGCTTCAAGTCTACGAGGCTCCAAGGCATCATAAATACGCGACTACGAGCCATGAGGTTACGAAACTACGTGACTACGAGTCTAAAAGTTTACGAGACTGTGAGGCTACAGAGCTACGAAGCTTCTAGAACACAAGGTTACGAGACTGTGAGGATACAGGACTACAAGTCTACATGAGTACTTGGTTACGTAGCTACAAGTCTACGAGGCTACTTGGTTACGTAGCTACAAGTCTACGAGGCTCCAAGGCATCATGACTACGCGACTACGAGCCATGAGGTTACGAGACTACGTGACTACGAGTCTACAAATTGACGAGACTGTGAGGCTACAGAGCTACGAAGCTTCCAGGACACGAGGCTACGTGGCTTCGAGACTACTTGGCTCTAACTGACTACAATAGCACCATTCTGTGGTGAGAGTTGATGTTTCTCATGCAAAATAACCCGTTTAAAGTAGTGTCGATTCTTGTCAACAGATGACACCACATGCTGCTTACAGGTAAATATTATTTAGTTCTTTTATGTGGGATGCAGTATGCTCCCTAACGATCGCAAAAGAAGGATGGCTTCGCTAAGAGCCAAGGTGAAGGAAGTTCGTCTTGCTTATTAGTGATTCTCAGATGTCTCAGAGCTTATTATATATATGATTGAGTAATGGTATTTTCGTTTGAATTCCACCTGATAAAAATATTACAAGTGATGATTTAGTAGCAGATATTTAATTAATTAAATTTAACTATGAATAAAATGACATGACTCATTAAGTAGAAAATCCTTCATGCTTAGATCGGTTTCTCAGAAGCAACCAGGAGCACACGGATAAAACCATCAAAATATTGACAAGAATAATCGGGAGTACATGGAGAAAACCATCTTAATATTGACAGTAATTATTGGGAGCACATGGAGAAAACCGACACACGCATTTCTTTGATATCAAAAAAATCACAGAAAATTTTTAAAAATAACAATAAAAATAATGAAAAATAAAAAATAGCTAAAAAAACTACAAAAACAGCTTCTGACAGTTTGTAAACTTTTCATTTGTTGAAGAAGGATAGAGTTCTAGCACAAGCCAGAATTTTTTGTAATTTTTATTATTTTTTTGCCCTCACCAGGTTTGAACCGAGGACTCCGAGCGCCATGTCGTAAATGTATGTTTTTAAAATATTTCTATTAAAATTTTATTAATTTAATTTTTTATAAATTTTAAAATTGTTTTCATTAAAATTGGATAGGAAGTATAGATTTTCAAGATCGCGGCCATAACGCAAATAGCCATGGTGACGTCATACTCTTAGATGACGTATGCAGCTTAAAACAGCTAGCTCTTAGGACTTTTAAGCCGCTTTTAGGAATTTGTGTTCTTTCTAAGGCAAAAGTATTTTGAGGTTTTTTGAAATCATAATTTTTGAATTTTTGAGGAAGAAAACGAGATATTTTTCCTCAAAAAGGGAATTTTTGAGTCATTTTGAGTCATTTTGGAGGAATTTTGAGGAATTTTTGAGTCCAAAATGACCGCCATGACGTCAGACCAATCGGCCGGCTCCACCGGGAACCCTGGCGCAGGACATACTTTCATATACTACTAATCATCTTAATATTATCTGAAACCTTTGGTCCAAAAAAAATTATACGACCACATATTAGAGCTAGGTAGGAAAAATAGTTTTTGGAGGTCAAAAAATAATCGCATAACTACCTTATTAGGCATAATATGAGATTATTTTTAAGTTATTCTATTCTGGCTGCATTGAGTTAAAAAACATTCAAAATATTTCCACTGCGTGTAATATGAGAAAATGTTTAATAGATCATTTTGAAATATTGAAGACCTTATAGGATGCTATGTACATTAAGTTCTTAAATGTTTCAGGAGTTTATAGATGTTACCAAAACAATTTCCAGGATAAATAGCTACTTCAAAACCTACCTGTGCCGAAAGGAATTTTGTTTACATTAAATATTGCAAAAATGTGTCATGTTTTGATTGCTTCAGAAATATAGTGGTAGGCTGATATTGACTAAACCCTGACGTCGTCCGGCCGAAGGCCACCCCAAAGCCCGACCTGCAACCGCCAGTATCCGTCCCCGCTAACGGAACGCACCCCTAGCCATGGCCCACCCAAGTCAGGCGAGCACCGGAACAACAGGTAGAATCAAAGACCATGCCCTAATAAACCAGCCACCTCGAACCCAGTTAATTATAAATCAAACACAATTTAATGATACAGTCACTTTTTATTAAAAACTCCGTTCAAGGAAAGTGCAACGTAGGAGTGCCTGGGTCACTCACGTGTGGATTTACGTCAATACATTTGTGAGTGCTCCCCTTGCGGCCTTCTGCCTAAATTAATTAGAGTATTGTGTAACGTAACTATGACCTTCCCATTTTTTGTGTATAACTCGCCACTGGAACAGTCAACAAGTGACGAACAGTCTCCAGTGTGACTCGTATTATTCAAACTTAATTAATGTAAACTTGTTAAATCTAATTCTTAGAGAGTATCTGTAAATTAAGTTAGTAGTTAGGAATAGCCCATCCGGGGACAGCGGCTGCTGGCATAGGAGCTAGGAGCAGTGACCTTTGACCCCTGACGTCACTGTTATGACCTTTGACCCCTGACGTCATCATAGATTTCCTGGAAATTTCCCGATTTTCCGCCAATTTTCCTCAAAATTTCCCGTTTTCCCCTATAAATTTCCCTTTTTTCCCTATAAATTTCCCATTTTCCTACAAAATTTCCCTACAATATTTCCCCATCCCCGCAATGTTCTAACAATCTCCCCATTTCCCCATAGAGGCTTGGAATCATCCTTACCTACCCTCCCATCTCCCCATAGAGGCTTGGAATCATCCTTACCTAACCTCCCATCTCCCCATAGAGGCTTGGAATCATCCTTACCTACCCTCCCATCTCCCCATAGAGGCTTGGAATCATCCTTACCTACCCTCCCATCTCCCCATAGAGGCTTGGAATCATCCTTACCTACCCTCCCATCTCCCCATAGAGGCTTGGAATCATCCTTACCTACCCTCCCATCTCCCCATAGAGGCTTGGAATCATCCTTACCTACCCTCCCATCTCCCCATAGAGGCTTGGAATCATCCTTACCTACCCTCCCATCTCCCCATAGAGGCTTGGAATCATCCTTACCTACCCTCCCATCTCCCCATAGAGGCTTGGAATCATCCTTACCTACCCTCCCATCTCCCCATAGAGGCTTGGAATCATCCTTACCTACCCTCCCATCTCCCCATAGAGGCTTGGAATCATCCTTACCTACCCTCCCATCTCCGGATAGCGGGTTGGTATCCCCCTTACCTACCCACCCAGAGATGACATCACCGCACCCCCATCTTGGATTATGTCCTATCCGGTCACCATCATTTCCAACCGCCATTTTGGATTACGTCATTTCCAGTAACCATTTTGATTTCTAGAACTTTCTACCATTTTGTTTTCCAGTATTTAATATTATGAAGCCATTGCCGTCATTTTTAATCACACCTGTTGCAATTTTCGTTACGATCGTCATCTTTGTTTATGAATTCACAACAGTCATTTGTTTTCGTCTGCTGGAGGCCTCCATCTTGGATGTTGTTACTATCGCCATCTTGATTTATTTTCTTCTGTGCTGGGGGCCGCCATTTTGATTTTATATTATGTTCTGCCATCTTGGATTTCCCCATCTTTGTTTCTGATGTTTGTTCCTAGAGAGCATCATCATCGCTCTATTCATACACATAAGGTCGATATTTAATTACATACCAATGTTATTATGATCCTTATCAATATATTAAAATATTTTTTTTTATACAAAATACATTCGGAACTGCTGAGATTCGAACCATCACACAGCTCTGACCTATAGGTTGGAAAACATACGCCTTTAACCGCTCGGCTATCAAGACAATTACCGATCTAAGAATTAAATAAGGTATATATATAAAACATTAACACACATATTCGGACTTGTAATATTTTTATTGAAAGTAATAATAGCATCATCTTTTCGAGAATCATACGACATATATTTTTTTATTATTATTGTTTCAATACTCGCTACCAGGAGCACTAGTGTCTAGCAGAGTGCGGCCGCCATCTTGTTTTCCGTATTCGCTACCAGGAGCGCTAGTGTCTATCAGAGTGTGCAGCGACCATCTTGTTTTCAATATTCGCTACCAGGAGTGCTAGTGCATAACGGAGTACAGCAACAATCTTGTTTTCAATATTCGCTACCAGGAGCGCTAATGTCTAGCAAAGTGCAGCTGCCATCTTGTTTTCAATATTCACTACTAGGAGCACTAGTATCACTTAGTACACACATTATCTTCTAGAGGGTGTTATATATTAGTTTAATTCTGCCCTGCTGGAGTGTAGTGCTGTCTTGACCTATAACATCTTAAATATGTCCCTCACCTTGAACTTTCCACTATATTGGATTATAGCATTTATGTTCGCCTTCTTGTCGCCAACCCTATCTTAACCTTTGGCATCTTGTACATCGCACTTCACATTACCGTAGATACCCTGAACTTCCCGCCATCTTGGACTATATCATCACATTTGACTTATAACATATCCACACCGCCGCCATCTTAGATAATGTTATCACCTACTTCAATCTTGACCATAAACATATTGTATTATCATCTCATGTATGCACCCACCACCATACTTGATTATATAATCATACTAACTTTCATCCTCTGCTAGAGTATGTAGATTATTTATTCGTAATGAGCATCACGTGATCATCCCTAACACTAAGATAAAAAAAATTTATTACCATTAAACCTATCACAGCCCATATACCAAAGTAGCACTTTACTCAAACTGACTTACATAGCTTATGTTTTCTTTACATGCTTTCATTTGCGCTTACAATTTCTTTGAGGGCTTTCATTTGCGCTTACATTTTCTTTGAGGGCGTTCATTTACGCTTACATTTTCTTAACATGCTTTCATTTGCGACTACAATTTCTTTGAGGGCTTCCCTTTACACTTTTGTTTTCTTTGAGTGTTTTAAGGTTCGCTTATGTTTTCTTTACATGCATTCCTTTGCGATTATATTTTATTTATATTGTAACTCAGTATCTCATGTAAACAATATTTAAGTATCAATATATATATATCATTAATCATAACGTATTTTTTTTTAGAAATTATTTCATTACATTTATAATTTTCACCATAAAGTAAGTAGGATAAATTAAGGGAGAAACAAAACATAGTATACATGACACATTTATTTTATTTACAACGTTTATTATATACACAGTCTTTTACACAAAAATATATACATCTATTTATCTAGTGGGTCGAAATGGCTAATTCTCAGCTCCAGACGGTTCACCGAATTCAGCGACCAACCAGATCCTTTACCCATATATTCTTCTTCTTCCTTGCAGAGTTTTTCAATACTCTGTTTAACTGACTGCTTCACGTCGTTTGAAGTATAAATGGCAGCAGCCGATGTCTTGAAAGCACGCTTGCTCACTCGATTCTCGTGCGGCTCCGGTTTACCATAAAGACAATCCAACCATAAGTTATATTTTAAAGGCCCATGCGATGCTGTATCGTCCATAAGGTGTTGTATTATATTCTGCTCAATATAACTCAGAAAAGTGCAAATATCTTTTGCCTCACTAAAAGTATTTAGATAGTAATAGTCTTTCAGAACTCCTCCAAATGCAGATTGTGCCAAGTAAAATCCATTATCATTTGTCTGTAACTGACCAAGCACAGTGTTAGATTTATGTCCAGATGACGATGCGGGTGACTGTTGCTGCTGATCTGCCTTAATGCTGGAGCCTGTGCGCATGGGTACCTCTAGTTTAAATTGAGGAGTCGTGACGTTCACATGCTGTTCTACAGGCAAGCGAACTGCACCTTTACAAACCTTCAAGTGTCTTTTCAATTTATCGTTGCAAGTAAACTTCTTCCAACATTCATCACATCTAATCATAGTGCGAGACGGATTCTTCGCAAAATTACTCTTCTCATGACGTCTCATGTTGGAGCTCGTTGAAAACATCATATTACAGTGCGGACACCGATGCTTCATTGGTGGTGATGGCTCCATGCAGGATTCCGAAGAACTAGGGGTAGATTCCATACTCTCCCCAGATGTCTTTGTAGTTAAACAAGAAAAGAGCTCCCAAGCGATGTTCACTCTTCGGAGTCAGGATGACAACTATGCTATTAATTCCGTCCACATCCCTATATATAAAGCCAGCCCCTACCCCCACTATGGCACTCTTCACATCATCAACATGTTTACTTAGGACTCAGCTTACATAGGGTCTCTCTCTCTCTTTTACTCCAAATCATTCAACTATCCTAGAATTCTTGAAACAATCTAGAAAAAGCAGATTCATAACCTGACCAATTCAATCACGAGATGAACTAAAATACACCTTCTCCAACTGTCATGATATATTATTAATAAAATACCTCATATCCTCTTAAATATTAACATCTGTATAGGACTTTGCACACCTCATTTAATTTCAAAACTCCCAGCCACTATATATCTACGCGGAACCATAAATCATTAATACTATCCCAACTCAGTCTTATACCAGCATATTTTGTGTAATATTATCCACTGTATTTGTTTAGTATAGTTGCCACTATATCTACGCGGAACCATCAATCATTAATTCTGTTTCAAATCACAGTCTTAAGCCGGCATATTTGTGTAATATTATCCGCTGTATTATTTCGTATAATTGCCATTCCCACCTAACCTACTGACATAATACTTACATAATAGTGTTATGTAGCATTCCATCCCTTTATATCAGTCAAAGTCGTAATCGTACATAAATAATTGTCTCCTCGCTTACCATTATTCCAAAGCAACCAGAATTTAATTCTATCAAGTACCAGCCCATCATCATACTACTTACTATAATTCCATAAATATTTACCATACACAAACATTAACTACATCATAGTAAATATACAACATAGGTCCGCCCAACAATCCAACATGAACATCAGTCAAAAGACAGTTGTAAATCTACAAACCATAACATACATTCCTATTCCTCAGCCCCGCAGTACCCAACATTCATCAGCTTACAAACTCTTTAAATTAAACATTTAATTATGTATTTTCTTTCATGCTTTGAATGTTTCTTGCAGTAAAGATTTTTTTTTGAGTCAAATACCACTTACAGACATAACCAATCACATCTTGCCATACAAAAAATAAGAGCACATCGCGACTTAACCACAGGATAAACCAATATAACATCTTCAACTAAATAGATAATACTTAAGATATGAACAAAGTCCGATCTAACATTCTGGTCGAGTCATTGCATATGAATACAAATAGGAGGAGGGACCATAACTTATGGATACAAATATGAGGAGGAGGAGGAGGAGGAGGAGGAGGGATCGTAGCTTATGGATACAAATATGAGGAGGAAGGATCGTAGCATACATAAATTACACCCAACTTTACTCAAATACCAACTATATCAACCAGAAAGTAAATTATAAGAGGTATGTTTTCAATTTACATTACTTTCCGATCGATCATTCAGAAACCCAGGCATAAAACACATAAATATCGTCTAAGATCAAAAGAACTGCAAAGTCAACATATAATATCACAGTCTACGCCATAAGATCTATGTCCATCGCATTTATATCAGCCTTTTCCCTTATACACCTTAAGTGTATGAAATGTAAGGTCAGCAAAAAGAAATACCTGATACATATTGCCCATTTTAATTTTCCTTTTTCACGATGTAAATACTTATTATTATGCTGTAGAGATTCCTAATAAAATTTCTTACTTAAATAACAACTACTATGCCACCAATTCCTATTATAAGTACTAGTAATACCACATCTCCTTACCCACATAATACGAACGTAAAGTCAAAAAAAAAAAAATTAATCAACCATCATTCTCATTTTTCATATTCCTCAACATGTTAGTAGATCTACATAACAACAATATATAAAGTCATATGTATAAGTATTTACAAAACTTGCACGAATCGAGAAGTTAAACCATACAGGCTAAACATTACTTTAAGACTTTTATATGCAGAGCATAAATATCATATTATTTTCCGAAGGATAGAACATGTATTTGGCATAAGCATTGCCGCTAAGCTACATACATACAAGTTAATGGCATTAGCACTCATTCGATTATTGAGTAACAATATTGAAGCAACATCTACAATGTAATGTCAGAAAAAGGAGAAGTAAATGAAAAGAGAAGGATCTAGAATTAACAACAAATGCTGGAATTTGACACACAGCTATATTTTACTATAATCACTGATACAGCTAGGTACATTATACCAGGAACAAGTTCTTACACTTTCAATTACCTCCAACAATATTCGATGATTCTGGATTCAGCTGCGAAAACATATCATGAAAGAAAATGTTTTTTTATCAGGTTCTTGTAGTCGGACATTACTTAATGTGTCAAGTTAAATCTCTTTAGGTGAATATCTATTACACACCATTAATGAACAATCATTTCCAACTGCTTCACTTATAAATCACATCATCATCATCTGGAAGCCGGCGAGATCTTGTAAACTGGAGGCCAGTCTCATAGTAGTTTGTGCTGGGCTGAATGCTTTCATAAGAATGAAATTATATGTTGCAGCGACTCATGTGCACATTCAAAATATCACTTCGTGAAAACAACTTTCCACATCTATCACACTGATGCGACTTGGAGGTAGGATTCACAAGACAATGATGTTCATGTCGCCGAGCACTACTGCTGCTTGCAAACTTCTGCTTACAATATCTACACAAAATTTCGGATTAACACTTCACAATATGGAGGTTAAAATTTTCTCGTCGCATCAACAACTTTCCACATCTGTCACACAGAAGGTTTATATCGGGGGAAGTCTTCATACACTCATATTTTCCAGCACGTGATGATTCTGGTGACACTATAGGTGATGTAGGCGTTGGTGATGGCGGGTGCGATGACTTCGGCTGATTCATTTCTTGTGTAGTAGAATGATTCACTGCTAGTGATCTACCACTAAATGTTTGGCCCATTGCAGGAGAAAAAATAACCCGGGAAGGCTATCCCAATGAGTCTCCGCTATTTAAAGCCCAGAAACAAACTGATGGATTGCTATTTACATCGCGCCTTATATACTCTCGAAACCATGATCACATCATATTTACCAATCAAAAGAAGCCGAGTTCTCTTAAATACATAAATATGTATTCACATGGACATGCACTGCACTCACTGAATACACACAATGATCATACAATGAGACTAAAAACTAGCTCCAAATGGATCCAAATACCTTCAGTAGCTATAATAGCTCCAACTGCTACCATAGCTCCAACTATCTCCAATAGCCCAAATAAGTTCATTAGCTCCAACTATCTCCAATAGCCCAAATAAGTTCATTAGCTCCAACTAGCTCCAATAGTCCAACTAACTTCATTAACTCCAACTAGCTCCAATAGTCCAACTAACTTCATTAGCTCCACCTAGCCCCAATAGTCCAACTATCTCCAACTAGCTCCAATATCAACAACTGCTAAATTATCCCCAACTAACTTCATTAGCTCCAACTAGCTCCAACAGCTCCAACTTGCTCCAATAGTTCCAAATAGCTCCAATAGTTCCAACTGCTATAATAGTCAAACTACTAAAATGACTCAAAATTAATCCAACTGCTAAAATAGCTCCAAACGGCTCCAACTATCCAAATAAATCCAATAGCTCCAACTAGCTCTAATAGGAACAATAGCTTTAACTAGCTTCAGTACTTACAATTAGCTCCAACCTCATCTGACTCTAGCGCCTCAATTGCCCCACAGACTCCAAAGCACCAACCGATTTCAGATATAAGATTACACGAAATAAAATAAAAAAAAGTTTTTATTCATATTAAAATTTATTTCACAATTTTATACACGTTTCGGTAAAACATATTATTGTATGTAGCCTGCTCTCCTTAGTTAACGAAGTATAGTCAATGTTTCTTTGGTGATGGATACTTTTTCGGCATTTTGAAAAACAACTAGAAGCCTTAACCTATCGACCAATACATTAGGATCAACCCACCTTGTGCAAGTGCTACATGCTCATCCCTGAATCAAACATGGCTGCCCCAACACCGCAGGATATTTTTTACCTAAATCACTATGAATAAGCATGTATCCTGTAAAATGGTGATGCACCCGGCGCCGATAGATGGCGCCTGCTGCATAATGCAAATAAGTGGGATTCATTGTGTCATCACTCAGGGAAGGAGCAGGCTTCCGCTCATGTTGGGAGCATCCCGAGAGTCATAAATTAACATATGACCAGGACAGTCAGTGACATCTTATGGAACATGTTACAAAGGCTAAATCTGTAAATATTGACTGTAATGATATTGTACCCGATTTGTATATAAGCTTGGCTTGTACTATACCAGGCAAGATTCTTACCCCAGAAATATCTGGGGATATACAGCAGGAATTTAGAATTGGATGAATAACTTTCTGCTTTCCTCTTCTCTCCTCTCATGCCTTCTCTCTCTCATTCCTTCATGATTACGCTCTAGAATCCCTCCCTGGAGCAGACTTCAGGATTACACTTTAGCATCCCTCTACTCCCCTCTCATCCTTCTCTCTTTTCTTCCTCCGGAGCAGCCTTCAGGATTACGCTGTGGCATTCCTCGCTGCAGCAGTCTTTAAAATTTCGCTCTAGCATCCCTCTTCCCCTGGAGCGGTCTTTCGAGGATATCGCTCTAGGAGCTTTCCCTTCCTCCTCTTACTTGATCAAGCCCCGCAAGAGGACCAGTCCCTCTCTGCATGGTGGATTGCCGAATACGGGAGCTGTTCAAGTGACAATGGAGGACGCCACATCCCACTCAAGTCACCCCAGCACAGGACGCTGTTGCCGGGACACGTCAAAAGTTTAAATTAAAGATGAATTTTTAATTAAAGATTAATATCTGATGCTCATCAAAACATGAATAAATAAAAAAAATTGTATAACTGCCAAGGAAATCCATAATTTACAGCATACACTACTACCCATTAAAATAAATCAGGATTTTTATTGCAATGGATATGCAATTATCTAATGAAATAAATTAATACAAAAATTCCAAACTTTGGAAAGAAGACCAATGTCAATCCAAAATATAATAAATTGCTGCTCGGGTAGAGAAGGTTCGTGCCACATGGCAAGGGAACTAGCCTAACTGGGGTGAAATAAAAGAGTTTATGACGTTAGTAGTGTTTACTGCACACATAACACACTGTACACAGGCTGTCAAGGCCCCTATCTGTGACAGTCCATCAGGGCGAGGCCCGGCTCCACGCACTTTGAGCGCGATACGGCACTAGCAGTGACCTGACTGGCGGTGACACAACAGTGACGCGACTGACAGTGTTGTGAATGACGGTGATGTGACTGGCAGTGACGCGAATGACGATGGCACGAAAGACTGACGTAACTGCCGACACGAACGACGGTGACGTAACTGACTGTGACGTGACTGACAACGCGAATGACGGTGATGTGACTGACGAAGACGCGACTGATGGGAGCATGACAACGGTGACACGACTGACAGTGTCCGTTCGACTCTCACTCACCACTTCGCGACCGCACTCTCTCATCCCACTCAGGCGACTGACTCCACCCATGCTCCGCGACGTCTCAGCGGCCTCCCCCCTGGCCGCACGCACATGAATCCCCCCTCTTTCCTTCGTGTGCGAGTGCGTAGAGCCCACATGGTCACAGGCGGGGAGACGCGACTCAGTCGCCCGGGAAACACGTCTACAGTATACAACACGACAAATAGATATTTACACACTCACATAATTACATAAACAAAACCTTTGTTGCACTTTTGCGCACAGGCGCCGGTGCACACGCAAGCCTGAAGCAGCAACGGGCAATAATGGCCTCAGCGAGCCGGAGGAGCACTTGGGACGACGTCAAAGTATTTATTAAAATGGTTAATTACTTATTGTCAAGCGGGGTGACTATGGTCACTTTTAATGGTTTTTTCATACCAGATTTGTTGTATTTAATTAAAAATTTATAAAACACAGTACTTGATTCAGGCTTTCAAAATACTATTTGCATGAATTTTTTTGAGCCTATATATTTAAGTAAAAAAATAATACATTGTGACCATTGTGACCTCGCCGATTGGGGTCACTATGGTCACAGCACAAAACCAATCCAAAACGTTCTGAAAATGGTGATTTAAAAAGGGGTGAATATGGTTACACACAATAATGAATACGTAGCAATACAAAAGAATGATATATATAAAATAGTACTAAATAGGGCATCATATCTACGGTACCCATAGTTATGTTACATGCAGTTCCATAATTGTTCATTTTGCCAACCAATTTGTAAATTCTCCAACAACGTCACTAAAACAACACAAGTTCGGTTGAACAGTTTAACGAACATTAAATCTATCAAATATTACATGAAACATTAACCTGCCTCTTCTCTCTTCAACTGGTGCAGGAAGAACTCTGATTACCTATGTTTTGTCAATGGGCCAAATAAAGAAACCCCCTTGAGATTGTTTAAGAAAAGTCACGATCAGTTCCTGTTCAAAGTCTGTAGATTCGGTTTCTTTGCCGACAAAATGTTTACAGATTCTCTTTGACGTCGTACCGACCATGGCCTTTAAGCCCGTGCTCCGCACCGCCAGTACCGTATCCCGTTTTCGGAGCGCGCCCCTTGCCCAGCCGGATTGAGTCAGGCGAGCGCCTCAGGCGTGACCCCAATAGACAACAAACCAAATTAACAGTCACCGCAGCCACTGGCCTTAATTAAAATGCCCGTGAATGTCGGAATAGGAGAAGTCCCTCTAAAACAATTCACAGTGGGACAACATGGTAGTAAATTTACAGTCGCCAACTTGATGTCACATTTTAAATAATTAAATACATTAAAACTATTGTTAAGCCTTAAGCACCAATTACCAGGTGCTACATTTTAATTGGGCACCTGGAACATGTTTTAACTGGTAATATAGTAAATTAAATTAATATAAGTTTTTTGACGCCGACTCACAAAGAAGAGAAAGTTTCTCTTCCTTGCGAGGCGGCCATGTCCGGCAGTCTCGAACCACTCCGCGCCGGGAACAGACGTGTGTCCGTGGGCAGCATCCAAGTTTCTTTCATTTTATTACTTTTTATTCTGTACTAAATCTTTAAAATTAAAACCTTTTGTTAATTCACCGCTGCCCACGTCGACTCGGCGCGTATTTTGCGGAGCCGGGCCTATCCCGACCGTCTTCAGTGTGATACCGCGATACGTATCGTAGCACAAAACGTACGGTACTGGCCAACTCCAGCGAAAGTGTTTTTACTTAAGGACGCCGTGCATATGCCTGCCGGTTGCACACACGTAAGTGTTTCGCCGAATTTAGGAGCCCGCTCATAGAGCACCCCCTGCACCCATTAATGTTCGGCGCTGGCCGTCTCCAGCGAGCATCGACCCGCGTCCCGCGAGACTGCCGCGGTAACCATTAATGTCGCGTAGCGTTATGTTTTTTCTGTATTAATCGTGTAACGGCTAGACGTCGCCAAGTGTTGGTGAGAGTGTTTGTAGCGGGACTAGATTAAAGGTAATTCTCTCCAACTCGTATATACTAATTTTCCGGAGTCTCCCGTCCTCCACACGGCCGAGCGGCCTTCACAGTCAAGAGAGAACCATTCAGGGTAGATTCAAGCCGTGTACCTGGCGGGGCACGCGGGGGCAGAGTACCCACGACCCAACACCAACGGCCTAGCAGCCCGCTAGCCTGGCGCCCCTCCGGACAACAAGAGCACCGCGACGACCGTAGCGCCCGTCAGGTACCCCCGGGCCTTTCACATAGGTCGGGTGACGGCAAATGGTGCCCTTGCGTTGGGCATAACTACAGCCGAAAATCAGACAAAGGGGACAGAAGACGGCCATTTTGGACGCGCACAGTGGAATTTGGCGCACAGAGGAGCAGCGACAAAGGGACCACCCGGAAGCGCGCGTCAACGCCCGCGCCGACCCTCGCCAACTTTCACTTTCACCCCCACCCCTCCCCTTTGGGCCTTCAGCGAACATCCTCGCCCGCACCCCACCCCCCCCCCCCCATCCACCTTCACATCCTCGCGCTCTCCGCTTTGTGCGGCTGTCCGGGCGCTCTCGGCCGCCGCTACACACGGCTATACGCATCCCCCCTTCGCAGTGGCCAGTCTCGGCTCTCCCTTTTGTGCGGCTGTCCGGACGCCTCTCGGCCAGCGGCCCGAATCAGCGCGCGCGCCAACCCCCCTCACCCCTCTTCATTCTTCGGGAGTCTGTTTGTAAACAGAGCCACGTGCGCGCACAAAGCGACTGTCAACACCGACGCGCCGCGCGACGCAATGGCAGATAGACTCAAGATGAACACCTGTCGAGTCTGCTACTGGCCACAGGGCAGGGACCTGGTAACGGGGAAAGCGAACCCTCTACAGACATGTATATGCGCACCGGATTACAACTTGCCGGCAATCAAGGTCGAAGCGCTCATAGAACTGTGGCACAACAGCACGGAGACGGAATTACAGGCGCGAACACCACCGGTGGACCACACACCCCTACCGAGCCGTACCACCCCAGCCATCACCGCCCCCCCAACCACCCACGCCAGCGACTGGAGCTCGCACCCTGGCCACGCGACGCACGCGCTGGACATCACCGAGGCCAAGTGTGTGTGGCCCGGCCTGGAAGACCTGGCACGAGCCCTGCCGCCCCGCAGAGCGACTCTGCCAGAGTTCGCCGGAGCCCCGCACGAGGACCCAGGGGAATTCCTGACGCAGTGCGAGGCGCGCCTGACCGGGTGCCGGACGCACCAATCGGAATGGGTAGAGCGGGTCAGCGAGCAGCTGCGAGGGACCGCTCGGAGCTGGTGGAGCATGTGGGGTCGGTTTGCCATGCCATGGGGCGAGTTCACGGACACGTTCCGACACCGGTTCGACACAGGATCGCCCCTCGTCGAGTGTTCCGCCTCATTCTATGGGGCTCGGCAGAAGGACAGCGAGGCAGAGGAGGCGTTCATCGCCACTAAACTCCAATTGTTTCGCCGCATCTCGCCCGGCACCCACCTGTCCGGGGCACTGCCCATCATCACGGGCTTAGTGAGGGACGAGCTGCAGCCCTTCCTGCGTCGCTGCCACACCGGCGGTGTAGCGGAGTACGTGCAGGAAGCACGCGAGACGGAACACAACTTCCAGAGAGCCTGCAAGCGCGGCCCGACCACGAGCACCCGAGGGGGTGACAGCCCACCAGAAGCCCGGCGGAACACCGCACTACGGGACTCACCCTCACACCAACACCGAGGACCACGAGCCATCGAGGCGCCACCAACTTGGCGAGCGGAGCGACCGCGGGACGCCGGAGCACGAGAGCAAGTCCCCCTGTGTCGCTTGGGATGCCCGTGTGGCGAACGTCACTGGCACAGTGAGTGCCCGCGGGGATTCCGGGCGGCACAACCCGCCACACCGCCGCGCCAGGAGATGCACGTGGTACCACCTCCGCCACAGCGCACCAGCCCGGCCCAGTAGGGAAACAGCCCCCGGGGGGACCGGGATTAAAGCTCCCTCACCCCGCACAGACCATCAACCCCGCGCCTGGCGGTGTGCGCGCCCTCCCGACCTTGGGACAGCTGGGCCGCCCGCGGGACAACCTGTTCCGCATCCCCGTGGAGGTGAACGGCCGGCCAGCTGACGCGCTCGTCGACACCGGAGCGAGCGACGTGTTCGTACGCCCCGCGTTCGTGCCTGCAGGCACGTTGCGTCCGGGCAGCGGCGAGCTGCGCCTGGCTACCACCACACACACCGGGCGGATGCTGGGGCATGCTGAGATCGTGGTGAGTACGCAGGAATTGAACAGTTGTGTGTCCGCAGTAGTCGTGCAAGACTTGTGTGAGGAGGTGGTGCTAGGACTCCCCTGGTTGGTCCAGCAAGATGCAGTCTTGGAGCTAGGACCCCCCCGCCTCAACCTGGGAAGAGCCGAGAGGTACGTGGTGTACGCGCTAGGACAGACGCCCCCCCGACAGGACGCGGTGCTGACCCTGGCGGACGTGTGCCACAACGTCCCCCTCCTACCAGGCTGAGGTAAACAAGGTCCTAGCCGCCCGACCCGAAGTGTTTGCCGTGGACGGAACCTTGAGGCGGACCACCGTCACCGAACACTGCATTCCCACCCTGACTGATGACCCAGTGTTCGACCCGCCCCACGGCTACGGGTTTCGCGAGCAGCGAATCATCCGGGAGCAGGTGGACGAGATGCTGCACGACGGAGTCATCGAGCCGTCCCACAGCCGGTACAATGCGTGCATTGTGCTGGCCAACAAGAAAGACGGGACAAGCCGATTCAGTGTGGACTTCCAGCCATTAAATGCCGTGACCGTCAGCGCCCCGCCCCCCCAGATTAGCGTCGAGGCCGCCGTAGCCGGCTTGGGAAGGCCTCAGGTCTTCAGCACCTTGGACCTGAAGTCCGGGTACTGGCAAGTGCCCATACGACGCGGGGACCGGGAGAAGACGGCGTTCACGGTGCCAGACGGACGGAGGTTCCAGTTCAGAGCCATGCCGTTCGGCCTAAAGTGCGCCCCGTCCACCTTCCAGTGCATGATGACCCGTGTGCTGGAGGGCTACATCGGGCAGTTCGCCCTAGCATACCTGGACGACGTCATAGTGTACTCAGACACCTGGGAGGACCACTGCCGCCATCTGGCCTTGGTGATGGAGCGGTTGGCCACAAACCACCTGACAGCCAACCCAGCCAAATGCCATCTCGGAGCCGCCGAGGTCGACTTCCTGGGCCACGTGGTCAAGCCGGAGGGGAACCGCCCCCAACTAGGTCACCTCCAGCAGATCGCGATGGCAGAAGTCCCACGCACCCGGAAGCAACTGCAGCGCTTCATCGGGCTGCTGAACTGGCTCCGGAACTATATTCCGAATTTTTCACAAGTCATCGCGCCTCTGACGGACCTGTTGTTGCCCCAAGTCCGCTACCACTGGGGCTCGCCCGCCCAGACGGCATTCGAGGCCGTCAAGAGCGCGTTCACCCGGTGCCACACACTGGCCCGCATCGACCCCGAGCGCCCACTAGTCCTCCAGACGGACGCAAGCGCCCTGGGAACCGGAGCCGTGCTGTACCAGGTGAACGACCACGGAGAATGGCAAGTGGTGGACTACGCCAGCGCGAAGTTCGGCGCGGCGGAGAGGCGGTACCACAGCAACGAACAGGAGTGCCTGGCTGTGGTGTGGGCCGTGAAGAAATACCGTCCACACCTGGAGGGCAGGCATTTCACCCTCCGCACCGACAACCGCTGCCTCACCTGGCTCCACACCATGCAGGGGAGGAAGGGGAAGCTGATTCGCTGGGCGCTGCTCCTACAGTCGTTCGACTTTACGGTCGAGCACGTGCCAGGTGCGGAAAATCAGCTCCCCGACCTGCTCTCGCGCGAGCCAGATGGCAGACGGGAGGTGCTGGACGAGGAGGAGTGGGACGAAATCCTGCCTCCATCCCACACCAGCACGACTGCCGACGGACACCCTACCTGCACCCGCCTCACGCTCGGCGTAGAAGGGACCGAAGACCCTCCCAGTACCGAGGCCGACCTGCAGCGGCGCGTCCTCACGGCCCAGCGCCGCTCGCCGGACGCCGACCGGCGACGCGAGACAGCGCGCGGAGGAGACCACCCCGCCTGGCAGCTCCGGGGCGACCGGGTCATGACCAGACCGCCGGGGGAAGAGGACGAGTGGAAGACCTACGTCCCACCCGAAGCGCGCGAGGCAACACTGCAATTCTACCACGATCATGACCTCGCCGGACACCCGGGCTCGGACCAGACCCGGAGAGCCGTCTGCCGGTACTACCACTGGCCGGGGGTGAACCGGGATGTCCAGGTCTACGTCTGGGAGTGTGAGACCTGCCAGCGCCACAAGGCCCGCCGAGGAGACGGGACACAACAACAGCAGCCTCGCCAGCCGTCAACACCGTTCCAGACGCTCGCGCTAGACGTGATGGGGCCGTACCCCCGCTCGCCGCGGGGTAAGCGCTTCCTAGTGGTCGTGACCGACATGTTCACCCGCTGGACAGAAGCCTACCCCTGCGGCAACGCACGGGCGGCCACTATCATCGAAGTCCTGACGCGCGAGTTCCTCACTCGGTTCGGCTACCCGGAGTCCGTCTTGACGGACAACGGCAGCCAGTTCCTGGGGGCCCGGTGAAGAGGGTGGTGCCAAGAGGCACACATCATCCACCACACCACACCCTCATACCACCCCAGGGCCAATCCGACCGAGCGCAGGTATCAGGATCTGAAAACTCAACTGCGGCTGCGCCTAGGGGAGGACCACACCCAGTGGGACCGCCACGTCGCCGACGCACTGTTCTGCATTCGGCGGCGCGTGAACGCGGCCACTGGGATGACCCCCGCCGAGATGATCCAGGGGCGTAACCTGCCGCTACCCGGCGAGCTGGCAACACACGGCGTACTGCACCCAGGAGAGCAACCAGAGGAGCGCGACGAGCGACGAACCCAGGAGCACGACGCGGCACGCGCAAGACAAGCCCGCTACAGTCAGGGAATCACGCCCCAGACAGCGCGACCCCCGGCACAACTGCGGGCCGGCGATCAGGTGTACGCCCGAGCGTACCCCCTGTCGGCAGCACCGCGCAATTACTGCGCCGGACTCGCTCCCCGCTGGGAGGGGCCCTACACCGTGACGTGGCGCCTGGGGGCGACGTCCTACATGGTGGACTTAGGCTGTCACCGCGTGCAGAAGATCCACCGGGACCACCTGCGAGTGGCGGCGACCCCCGGGGAACCACTCCCGACCGAACCCGAACATGGAGACATGGCAGACGGACCAGACATCCCCCTTGATGCACTCCCTCCTGGAGGACTGGAGCAACAGCGAGAGGAAGCCGAGGACACCGCTCCAGACGAGCCCGAGTACCTCACCGACGGGGAACTGGGTGCGGCACACCCCACGACCCCGGCGAGACACCCTGTCCCGCAGAAACCGCGCCACGAAGGTAGGCCCCCGAGAGCGAGCCGCCCCCGTGGCATGAGGCACCTACGGAGACTCACACCACGTCGCGCCGGCGGAGAAGGGGCCGGCCCCACCACGCCAGGTGCCAGGTGACAGAAGTCGCGTGGGATGACTCCGAAGACCCCGCCAGAGCGACCCCTGACCCCGAACCCATCATATCCGACCCAGACGAGGACGAAGAGGAATCGCCCCCGAGCCCGACCAGAGGCGGTTGGGGGCACGCGGCCTCCCTTGCCGACGCAACTTTCCGGGTCACCGTCACACAACCGCGCGAGGAGGGGGCTGGACGTCCCCGTCGGACACGACGCAGACCAGCGAGGCTGTGGGAGTTCGTCCTGAACACCACCCCGGGGCGGAGCTCACCCAGCCCGGCGCTGATACCCGAGCGGGAACGCCAGCCCTACAGACGGCAAGGCCCGACGAGCCCCAAGGGGAGTAGCCCACGAGAGCGCCCCCGACGAGAGCGCCGACCCCCGGCCCACCTGGCCGAGTACATCCTGGGCAGTCTCGTCACGCCGCCCCACACATCACGCGCCGCGGCGCCGCCTCCCGGCCCAGTTGCCCACGCAGCGACCGAGGCGGCGTCCGCCTGCGCCAGCACCTCATGCGCCGCGGCGCCGCCTCCCGGCCCAGCTGCCCACGCAGCGACCGAGGCGGCGTCCGCCTGCGCCAGCACCTCATTCGCCGCGGCGCCGCCTCCCGGCCCAGCAGCCCACGCAGCGACCGAGGCGGCGTCCGCCTGCGCCAGCACCTCATGCGCCGCGGCGCCGCCTCACGGCCCAGCTGCCCACGCAGCGACCTAGGCGGCGTCCGCCTGCACCAGCACCTCATGCGCCGCGGCGCTGCCTCCCGGCCCAGCTGCCCACGAAGCGACCGAGGCGGCGTACGCCTGCGCCAGCACTGCACGCGCCGCCGGCGCTAAGGCGCCACGCGCTATGGGATCGCGTGTCGAAGGGTGCCGGCTGAGCTAGGGGGTCGTCGTACCGCGGGAGCGGGAACACGGGACGGAGACGGGCTTCCACTGGGGGGGGGCATTTGACGTCGTACCGACCATGGCCTTTAAGCCCGTGCTCCGCACCGCCAGTATTGTATCCCGTTTTCGGAGCGCGCCCCTTGCCCAGCCGGATTGAGTCAGGCGAGCGCCTCGGGCGTGACCCCAATAGACAACAAACCAAATTAACAGTCACCGCAGCCACTGGCCTTAATTAAAATGCCCGTGAATGTCGGAATAGGAGAAGTCCCTCTAAAACAATTCACAGTGGGACAACATGGTAGTAAATTTACAGTCGCCAACTTGATGTCACATTTTAAATAATTAAATACATTAAAACTATTGTTAAGCCTTAAGCACCAATTACCAGGTGCTACATTTTAATTGGGCACCTGGAACATGTTTTAACTGGTAATATAGTAAATTAAATTAATATAAGTTTTTTGACGCCGACTCACAAAGAAGAGAAAGTTTCTCTTCCTTGCGAGGCGGCCATGTCCGGCAGTCTCGAACCACTCCGCGCCGGGAACAGACGTGTGTCCGTGGGCAGCATCCAAGTTTCTTTCATTTTATTACTTTTTATTCTGTACTAAATCTTTAAAATTAAAACCTTTTGTTAATTCACCGCTGCCCACGTCGACTCGGCGCGTATTTTGCGGAGCCGGGCCTATCCCGACCGTCTTCAGTGTGATACCGCGATACGTATCGTAGCACAAAACGTACGGTACTGGCCGACTCCAGCGAAAGTGTTTTTACTTAAGGACGCCGTGCATATGCCTGCCGGCTGCACACACGTAAGTGTTTCGCCGAATTTAGGAGCCCGCTCATAGAGCACCCCCTGCACCCATTAATGTTCGGCGCTGGCCGTCTCCAGCGAGCATCGACCCGCGTCCCGCGAGACTGCCGTGGTAACCATTAATGTCGCGTAGCGTTATGTTTTTTCTGTATTAATCGTGTAACGGCTAGACGTCGCCAAGTGTTGGTGAGAGTGTTTGTAGCGGGACTAGATTAAAGGTAATTCTCACCAACTCGTGTATACTAATTTTCCGGAGTCTCCTGTCCTCCACACGGCCGAGCGGCCTTCATAGTCAAGAGAGAAACATTCAGGGTAGATTCAAGCCGTGTACCTGGCGGGGCACGCGGGGGCAGAGTACCCACGACCCAACACCAACGGCCTAGCAGCCCGCTAGCCTGGCGCCCCTCCGGACAACAAGAGCACCGCGACGCCCGTAGCGCCCGTCAGGTACCCCCGGGCCTTTCACATAGGTCGGGTGACGGCATCTTGCTTGCGAATTCAGTTAATACCCAAGTTCCTCTTTGTAGTTTTGAAGCACCTGCCAAGAAATGATCTTCATTTTTATTTTCCTTCTGCACATGATCTTGTCTAACCACTTCCCATGTTTCTACATCACTCTCTGCATACTGAAAACATCCATCCTCTGATGAAGATAAGCTACATCATTCCTTTTTCTTTTATTTTTGGGTGGTTGAATCGTTGATGGACGTTCAGCATCAATAATTTGTTCCTTGAGTGGTACGTCAGCAACAGAAGCACTTTTCCCTGCTTCTACACAGAGCCTTTTCTTCCTACCTGCATTTTTTTGTGGTCTGGAATATCTCATATCCTTGAGAAACTCCAAAACTGTTACAGACATGTTTTTTGATGGAGATAAACACAGAGTGGAGTCATTACCTTTCCCACCTGGCAGACTTTGAAGGACTTCATTTCGATTAAGTGGATACAGCTCACACTTTCGGAATCCTGCCTGCAGTGCTTTATTAGCAGTAGGAGCAATTTTGTCCATTAAGGCATTTAACAGATGTGGGAACTGTGCCTTGGTGATTGACATAGTCTTCCCCGAGTTCCTCTGCTTGAAATTATTAAGTATTTCCCTCCAATACCTTTTGAGTAGAGCAAAGAAGGCCACATCCAGTGGCTGGCAAACATGTGTTAAATTAGGTGGCAGGCACTTGAAAGCTATGTTGTTATTTGTGCAAGCTTCTAGCACTTTTGGTGAGAAATGTGATGATAAATTATCACCAAAAACAACAAACTTCTGGTTGTTAGAACCAGTATTAATTCTCAGGATGTAAGGAAGAAGTATGGTGAAAAACCATTCTTCAAATGTTGCTGTGTCGAACCATCCACTTTTTGAACATGAATATCTTGTTCCTGATGGACCACCTGTCACCCACAAATCATAAACATGTTCGGCTTTATGCACTACAAATGGTGGGAGGAGTCACCCAGAAGCCGAGGCAGCAAACATGACACTTATTGAAGATTTGGTTGATGTGAGGACCCTCTCAAAATACTTCATCCCGCGTTTAGCAATGCACTTTAACCTACACGGATCATCCGACAGATTTGTTTCTTCAAAATTAATTAGATTGTCAGGTGGAATATCACTAATGTCTGCCATATTGTCAAAATAGATGTTAACATCTTCAGGATTTAACTGAGAATGTTTGGGGTTGATTTTTGAGACAATGCGGGATCATATTTTTTCACTGTTGCGTTTTATGAACGACCGAGCCCACTCTACTCCTGGGGTACACCCATCAGAAAACTTTGTGATTGTTTTAACCTGTCTTTTTAAGTATGATCGCACGAGCAAACATAATTCAAATGAGGTTATTGGGAAGCCCCATTCAGCAAGCTGGGTGGTGTAAGAACACAACAAAGATTCTTCAGGTTCTGTTAATACCTACTGTCTGTCCACATGGTCTCTTCATGTCCATGTTCTTGCATCTTTTCCTCAATGCTTCCATTTTTACTTTGTATCTTTGTATCTTTCGGCAGCTGTCCTTATGCTCATTCCCTTTCTAACAGCAGTTATTGCTCAATCCATTTGTTCTGGGCTGTAATCCATGTAGGATCGCGACCCAGGGGATCGTAGATAGGTTCTCACCATGACTATCACCTGCAGGTAAATATAAAAAGAACACAGTGATAAGTATCCGTATTCTTGTTTTTATTCATTTTAGGCCTAATTGCTAGTTAATTCTGAATAGGTTACCTATCTTAGACACTAATATTTTTAAAAAATATGCATGTTTTATAGGTTATAATGAAAATTAACAAATGACCATAGTAACCCCAAATTATTTATGTATTTACACTATTTACTAGAATTATTAATGCTTATATGTAGGTACTCTTATTGCTATACCACATGACACTGATCAGCTGTGTTAAACAGTTTAGCCAACATTTATTTTGGGGTAAATTTGCCAGTACAAAACATTTGACCAAAAAATAATTTTATATATATATATACAAGGTCATTAGATACCAGGTCATCTCATCCCGCTATTTTACTGTTATTGGTCAATCGCGTCTGACGTACATGCTAGACCATATTGCCGCGGGAATTCAAATTAATCACGTGTCTAAATGGCACTTTCTTAAATTTTCCGATTCACATAGACTGATGTAATTTATGTACAGGTTAAATGTATCACGTGTTTCCGCTAGTAATATATTTAATCTTTGTTATGTTGTCAGTTATTTAATCGTAAATTAGGCTCAAATGTGTATTTTAAATTCTAAACTGGTGTTGTTGGTAAACATTGTGATGCGTGCTGTTCTTGCAATATTCACAACATTGTGTTATTTAATGCTAGTTTGTTTATGCTTGTTACCATTGATAAGTAATTATATTCAATATTACATTTAGCTTCCTTGCTAGATGTTTAAGTGTCAACATGTTATGTTCATTTGCAGTAGTAAACAAACTTTGTAAGTGTATTAAATACAGCACAGTCTATATTAACATATGGAATTATTTTTTGGGGAAACGCATCACTGTTCAAAAAAGTGTTTAAAATTCAAAAAAAGATAGTTAGAATAATAAATGGTAAGACACAAAGGACTCACTGCAAACCATTGTTTAAACAATTAAATATTATGACTTTTCCTTGCCTGTACATTTTTCTTACTATACTTTACACAATGCGTAACTCCACAGTAATATCAAATAGTAATATACACAGTTATCAAACTAGAAATAGATGTGATTTACATTTAATCACACATAGAACAAAACTATTTTCACAAGGACCCTACTACAGTAGTATCAAACTAATTAATAAATTACCAACTGAAATTAAGGAAATTGTCCATTTAAATAGGTTTAAACAAGAACTAAAGAAATATTTGGTAAAAAATCCTTTTATTCAGTTGAAGAATACCTTAGGGTATAAGCATTTTAATATGTTGGTTTTTGTATTTCATCAAGTATGGTGGTTAGGATGTATCAGCAACCTAAATAATATTGCCAAGACAAAGATTGTAGTATCCAGGAGTGTGGTTATGTTTTGTATTTAAGATTTGTGTTTGTCTGTATGTTTTAATTTTTTGTTTGTATTTTGTATATTGACAACTCCCTTCTAGTATGTACTGGAGAAAACAGGAGGCAACCAAATAAATAAATAAATAAATATCATACAATATAACAAGTTTTATGGTAATGACTATCCTCCAAAAAATATTCTAAGAATATTTAATGGCCCTTTAACTACCAAATTTCATATTTGTGTGCAGTAATATGATTTTGTCTAATCCATTGCATTCTAACCTGTGGATCTTCCACGTGTGATCCCTCTGCCCTTTACCTATCTCTGAGCTTTCCAAAATCCCCTCCCTTTAATTACCTTAACCTATTTCACCATTCTTTCTTTCTCCTCCTTTACAGTGTGTCCCACACAAGCTCCATCATCATCACTGATGGTCTATGCATCTTCCTTCTTCCGTCATCATTTCTCCTCCGATATTTGTCACTTATCTCACTACATTGCATTGTACCTTTATAACTCTTAAATGTCCATCGCTAGGTATGAGTCCCAAATTCCTGTGGCGTATTCCATATCTGGTTATCACCAGCATGGAAGATGCCTTTTCATTGACTTTTATTTCTCTCCTTTAGTGTCATAGCAGTTAACCCCAGACCCCTACTCCCTTCTTCACCGTCCGCTATTTTTTTTTTTTTTAATCTACTCATCATGCTTTCCCAGACATCTTTCATTATGAACAGCAAGGGCCCCATGGCACTCCCCTGTGGTACGTACTCCATGTCACCACTCCCTCTTCCTACCATTAATTTAATATTAAGTGAGCTAGTAATTTTGCATAGAAAATTTTATTACAGACCTGTCATTTATAATTATTAATTTAAGTAAAAAAAATTAAACTGCACTCTAAAGCTGTCTGGCCTACTATTAACCATGTCCCTTTCCATCAGCTGTAATTCTTAAGAATGGTAACTCCTGAGTAACATGGTAAATTATCACTATGTGAAAGGTTTGCTAGGTTAACTAGGATCTGTAATTCTGAAAATGGTAGCTCTAAGTGAAAGATTTATTAGTGTACAATAATAACACAATTATTTTTTTAAAGTAATTAATTCTTTAAAAGATATGTATTTCCCTGCTTAAATTCTTTCATTTTAATCCTTACTCAACTTATTTACCAAAAACTAATAGTCTCCAAAATTATCACTTATACTATTAAATTTTGATATAAAATCTCAAATTAAAATTGCAAAACAAACTCCCAGATCTTTTACCATGATAAAAATATTTTGGTATTTTGGCATTCTTGGCAGGTACATGTTTCCAAGCTGGTATTCCTAAATATGCTCCTTTCCCACTATGGCCACTACTTACGCACCATAGTGCAGGCAGTAAGGCATACTCAGTTTCTGATTTACCTGAACACTTCTTCTGGAAGAAAACATGCCTAAAATACTGCAACACTTTATTCCTACCTTGTGATACTTTCCAACAAGTGGTCCGCAAATATGTGGCTTAAAACACAAATATCACAGACCATTGTTCAAAGTCTTTATTACATGATACATCGCTGGATAATTTTATTTCATCTCTTAACATTGGAACGTAAAATTGTACTAAGCCGTTAATGAGAAACAGTATCACATAAACATCATTTGCAGTTTAGACAAACATAATTTTTTTTTGAACGAGAGTAACTAGAATAAAAAAATATATTTTTTTTAATTTTTCAGAAAATTAAACTACTGGTAGAAGATGGAGCATGAGAATAGTTTTTTTTTATTTTGTGATCAGATGTTCACAGTAGTAATCATATTTTGAACTGTTAGTTACAAAAAATTTCACCACAAAATGCCAAACTTCTGCTGTAAGAGGTAGAAAAAGAGGCAGGTTTTTTAAATGTGTAGACAGTGACATTCATCTAGTTTCAAAGGTTAAATGTGCAAAACTTTATTTGTGTAGAATAAAATTGTACATTTGTATATAAAAAAAAACAGCATGCAAACAAACATATACACTTAATTTGTATCAATATAAATGTTTATTTACATGTTCGTAATTAATCTCCTTGATTGTGTTTGTAAGATTAATTTTTTGTTACAAGTAAAAAATATATAAATGTTGTAAGACCACCTAGTGAAAAATGACCAAGCTAATAGTAATTACAACAATTATGTGAACAAATAACCATCAATAATATAATCCACTATAACTCTAGTGTGTTAAAATGTAGTAAAAATTTGTGTACCTACTTAAAATAATTCTTAAGTGACAGGATTTAAACCTGGAAACTTGTAATCCATAACTACGTACAAACCACTGAGCCAAATAAACATAATAATTTACTGTGAAAAATATTTCATTGTAGGTAAGTGTTTGTATCCTAGGAGTGTAACATCTTTTAAAACTTGCAATATTTATTTTTGTGACTATTAAATTTATTACTAAATGTACTCGTGATTATATTGATGATTTGCATTTCGAAGTCACCATTAATTTAACAGATTTTCATTATTTTTCATGCACATAACACATTTCTCCATATCTTAAATTGTTTTCATTTTATTATATGCAGTCTGTATACTCTCATCATAATTCTTTACTGCTAGAAACAGTAACAAGGTAATTTTTCTCAAATAATTAATCAGAAATAGGTATTTCAACACTCCAAATCTGATCCCAGAACATAATTCATTACATCAAAATTCAGTATTTAACAAAATATATTGGTAATCCATAATAATCTACATTTACTTATGCCTATTATAAATTGTGGTGAGTAAGAAGCTATAAAAGAAATACAATTAGTCACTATGTTCTATCATACAAACTACATCAATTGACATGATTTTTCTTTCTAAATATTTCATCAACATAAATAGGCACTTCAAGTATGTTTTATAATGAACACATATTTGAAAGATAAATAAAAAGCTGACAAAAAATACACAAAACTTTATTTTTTACTACAGGCATTATCTCATTACTATTTTGCTTTAAATTGCTTTTTTCAATGCAAATGTGTAGGAATTGTTTTCCCAACTTGTAGCTGATCATTTATTACATTAATTTACATAAAAAGTAATTTAATATTTTTTCTGTAATTTTACATATTTGCGAAGTTTCAAATGGTTTAGCGTTAAGTCTCCTTAATGAAATATGTACATAAATAAATTTTGTTATCAAGATATTTATGTAAATGATATAACATTATTTACATGTTGGTTAATACCACCTCTATTAAATGTTAAATTTATTTATTATACTGTTGACATTAGTTTTTTTTTATAAAAGTCATTTCGCACAAAATCCTGGATAAAAAGAATTATTGTGGCAGCTAGCCATGAAAATTAATACCATATTTTCTTTATCTCTGAAATTTATATGGCATATGTATGTATGTGTGTGTGTATATATATACATACACACACACATACATTACTATATATTTGTACGAATAAAATATAAACTGCAAGGCTTTCAATATCATCACACTTTAATGTGATTGTTAAATGGACAAAGTCACAAGACCCACTTGGCTGACCCAGCCACAGGCGGGAAACAGTGGATGATGATGCTTAGTATAAATTTTGGTGTGTGGTAGACAAATACAGGTTATAAATTGAGGTAAAACTAAGCATGACTCCCTAAATACTTCATTTGGAGCTAACAAGACATATTTTACATCACTAGATTATTACTTGTTACCATGGGCACCCATACCTATGGCAAAGCACCTCCCCCCCCCCCCCCTTGATAGAGAAAGACAAAAATGTAGTTACGTATAAGTCGTCCAACACTGAAATATTTTCACGTAGATGATTTTAAATATATGTACCTACTTACAAATCACCATTTGTCTTCCAAAATATTTAAAACACCATATACCTCCAGATCTCACTTCCCCCCCCCCCTCCCCCCTCAAAATATCACATGGGTGCACTTGCTTGTTACATAAGTATACAAACACATTTGTAACTTTTCCATGCATCTGAATTACTTAGTTTGATATGCTACATATTTTCTATTCATGTTGAAAACAACTGTGGTTAGGTTCAGGTTTTTTTTTGTTAAACTGCATTAAATCACTGTGGCCCAATTATGACCACAAAACATATTAAAAATTATAAAATGCACAAATATGTAAATATAATAAGAACATAGACAATTACTTGTGAATGTAACAAGGGACAACTCTTTGCAATATGACCAGAGTTATTTATTTAGTTTCTATTTAGTGAAAAACCAGAGAAAGAAAACAATACAATGAAAGAATGAGTGATCTGACAAGCTATGGAATGTTTGCTATTTAAAGATAAACAAATCAATGACAAATTAATTAAACCAGAAAATGAAGTTCATTAGGTGTGGTTCACATCAAACATGCTTTTATTCAATGAATGACGAGCAATATCAGGAGCCTTATTGTTTTCCTACAAACATAATACATCCAATAACATTTAGTCCTGTCAAACAGTTTTAGAAGTTCTATCTTGCGAAGTCATAAGTTTTTGTTAGACAATTCTGTAGCAAACACACATTCTGAAATAATCCATGACTGCAATTTACATGTAAATTATTTCATATGAAATACAAAAGATTACTATCACTCCAAACACACCCCACAATTTTTTTTGCTAAATCTAAATTAAATGACACTTCCTTCAAAAGATCTATAAGCCTACTATTTATGTTACAATTTTTTTCATTTTCTTGCGCACTTTGTTGCTGCTTCTTCCAACACGTTTTTTACTTAGCTGTCGATTGAAATGATTCAATCTTAAAAAAGTCCTTATTCTTACAAATGAAGCAACCAATTTCTTCTCAACAGCAGGCATTTTTACATTACTAAACCACAGCACGAAAACAAAATCAAAACATGCACGCAATTTCACAGTTTTGTTTACTTTGAAGGTCTAGCGGATACGTCATATCACGGAAACACCCGAACGACCAAACTCGTTTTTCTTCTGTTGAGACGACCTGGTATCTAATGACCTTGATATATATATATATATATAGGCAAAGTTTAAGTTAACATTCTCCTGTTATATTTCAATATGTTCATATATTCTGTAAAAAATATAGTTATTGCTAGTAGTGTAATTTTTTGTAGGATAGGAGCAATCTTAAGATTTATCTTTGCTTTGACCATAGTCAACCCGTGGCTTTAGTCACCCCGCTTGACGGTACACTGTATGTGAAATGTTTTTTTTTTATCACTAATAACTTTCAATTTGCAAATTATGGTGTGATATCACAAGAGCTTTAAAATTCAATAGATTTATATTAATACTTACAAAAATTTATTTGTTTGAAAATGCTGAACCGCATTTAATAAACACCAATTTTGTTATGGCCAGTGATACATTGCCTTCCTTGTGTTGTATACACGGTATATATTTTATAATTATGTGAATGGCTTATGAAGGGCAAAGTGGCTTCGCACTAGTTTCACCTTTTTTGTTACATTAAGGCGGAGCTCGAGATTTTCAGGCCATTTATTTTACGCCCAGCTTAATTTTCACTTTATTTTAAAAATAAGTTTTGTAAAGATATGTTGGTATCACTGTATTAGGTCGTCTCTGATATCTTTTCAACTGCTGCTCCCTCTTCCATGGTCTGCTCTGCCAGCGGTCACCATGTTGAGTGCACTTTCAAGGGTTGCGGTCGGAATTTCGCGGGGAGTTAAACCTTGTTTAACCCCCCAAACCTTTCAAAATGAAACGGGCAAAATTTTTGCTGTCTTCTTTAGTAACAGTAAGTAAACAAAATTTACGTTTAACTTGATTTTCGAGAAATATGTACCTGCCCTGATCTTACTTGGAGGTCATCTTTATTACGTGGTCCAAATTTAGATTATTTTAAGTTTCTGTGTTTTCTAAAATTGTAATTGTTTTATTGTACGTTTTAAAGTACAGTAATAAGTGATTGTTTAATATTTCTAATTGGTAATCGATCCCTGCATTTACGCTTACCGTATTTCCTGTTTTTGTCGTCTGCCATTACATAGTATCGTAGCCAAATTTACGAACGACACAAGTATACTTATTTACTTTAAATTTAATACTAATAGTTTTGTTTGTGTTATCATTTACATCTTCAATGCATTTCGAAAATAATTATGGAACTCGGCGTTTAGCTGATATTATTAAATTGTGTAAGATTAAAAAAAAATAATTAGGTGAATCGGAAAACCTTGATGTATTTTTACATATTAAAATGGTTTTATCTTAAAACGGTGCCATCCCCATATTCATATATTGTAAAAATTTTACAGTTTCATTTGTCTTAATCCAATCAACCCTTAACTATCAGTAATGATCATCTAGGTGTACGTGCAAATACCTAGCAGTATTTTACTAGCATAGTTGCTGTACCAACGTTAAAAATTTTACAATTCCAAAAATTGTGATTTTAGTGCTTGGCATGTATGTGGTACTTTGTCATTGTGATAATCCAAGTATTTCCTTACTTTAAAAACATTTTAATCATCACTTGTTTGGATATGTGTTTCATTTATACCATGTTTCATGGAATTGTTTGTGACCTGTCCTAATCGTGCCCGGCTGAGATGACTGTTCCTTGAACATACGGAACAAAACTTACTGTTACAGGTAGCTGGTGTAAAATTCTTTTAATGATTATCAAATAAATGTTATTGGTTAATTTTAAATAAAATATTTTGAATTGAATTTTTTAATTTATTCTTCTCCCAACGAAAAATGCATGTTTGTCAAACAATATGTCGAAAAGAAAAAAAACCTCACTTTCTGATGCAGATCATGCTTCACAGTCCTGTGCCATATTGAAAGAATATCCCCAGCAACGTGTCGTCGCTAGGTACAGAAGAAAACTGGAACTAACGTACCAATGGACTAACGGACCTCCCATATTTGAGCCGCATGTCTGGGACCTAAACTCGAGTTAGACTCCAAAAACGTGAAGAAATAATAGTTAAAACTTAGCAATGGCACAGTCAAAACCTCGGACGTGAAATTGTATGTCCTTAACTACTCATTTGATTGTTCGATGAGCTGCCGTTCCCCTCGTGTCCTTTCAGCACAGTACCTGAACGACTGACTGAGGCAACCAACTGTATCCACGACACAGGGAAGAGGCAGGTACCTGACCTCACTGACCAATCCTAACACAACTCTCACAAGGATACAACAGTATACAAATTGCTTTGCCCTCGTATTAAGGCGTTTCCTGCAAAAAAAATAAACGTGAAAAATTACAAAGTCTTAAGACAAGCTGGTGTAAAAACGCAATAAATCCGTCCCTTCTGGGAAAGAACATCTGCCGAATTTCTCATCATAAGAAACATGCTGTAACTGCCAGGAAGTCTCTGCAGCTGAAAAAAATGTCCGGAAACTGGACGCCGTCACGTGGCACACCTGTCCCTCATCCTTCCTTATGCCAGCACAACACACAGTGTTTTAGAACCACAATTATAGCGTCCAAATCTAAGCGAGGCATAGAATCATTCCCTATGAAATCAACACTAAAATAAATAAAGGTAAATATGTAGAGTAGCTGTATATGCGGAAAAAAATGCTAAAAATCCGAAAATACTTTTATTCTATGCTCTTTCACTTCTTCTTTTCAAATCAACAGGCGGAGATAAGAAATTTCAAATACTTTAGGAGATATCGAATTTTTTAATTTTGAACATGTAGAGTAGCGGTATTCGCGGAAAAAAAATTCTAGAAATCTGGGTATTTATTTACTTGGGCGGTATTTCCGAAAAAAAATGTTAAAAATCCGAAAATACCTTTATTGTATGCTCTTCAACTTCCTCTTTTCATTAAAAGCGGCGGAGATTAGAAATTCCAAATACTTTAGGAGATATCGAATTTTTAAATTTCTTCATATGTAGTTGAGCGGTATTTGCGAAAAAAAATGTTAAAAATCCGAAAATACCTTTATTATATGCTCTTCAACTTCCTCTTTTCATTAAAAGCGGCGGAGATTAGAAATTCCAAATACTTTAGGAGATATCGAATTTTTAAATTTCAGCACAAAACCAGCGCATTCCTGTGGCGTGCGTGCACAATTGTTTCTTGTTTACGTACGAGTATCTGTTTTTTTTTTTATTGGATAATGATGTCACGTGATTGTTCGTGATAGGCCAGAATTCAAATGAACTAATACGTGATTATTTAGTTCAATTATTGTTTAAAACGGTGTTTAATTACCGCCTCCAACTTAGGTGAGTTTTTAACGTTTCTAATTTTAAAGTCTTATTTGTTATTTTGATATTGTTGCGCAAGTAATAAGTAACAAAAAAATTACGTGAGTTGTTACTGTACATCCTTTGTTACGGGTTTGTTATGTAAGGTCAGTTACATTATAAATAATTTAAAACTAAAGAATAATTAAAATTAATTCACATTATTTTTAATATCACCTTAGTTTGAAAGTATTTATAATGTAACTGACCTGACCTAATCGACCATTTTAGTTTACTGTTCACCCTCTGTCCGGGTTTGTTTGGTCAGGTCAGTTTACATTATAAATATTTTAAAACTAAACAGCCATTAAAATTAATTCACAAAATAATTTTTAATGTCGGCTTAGTTTGAAAGTATTAATAATGTAACTGACCTGACCTAATCAACCATTTTATTAATTACGCATTCACGATTCACGTATTCACGAACACGGAAAAATAACAAAAATGGCGCCGCTCGAATGGTTCCACAGGTCTTGTATTGCAAAAATAAAAAATTCGATATCTCCTAAAGTATTTGGAATTTCTTATCTCCGCCGCTTTTAATGAAAAGAGGAAGTTGAAGAGCATATGATAAAGGTATTTTCGGATTTTTAACATTTTTTTTTTGCAAATACCGCTCAACTACATATGATGAAATTTAAAAATTTGATATCTCCTAAAGTATTTGGAATTTCTTACCTCCGCCACTTTTAATGAAAAGAGGAAGTTGAAGAGCATAAAATAAAGGTATTTTCGGATTTTTAACATTTTTTTTCGGAAATACCGCCCAAGTAAATAAATACCGAAATATGAAATTACTTTTATTATTTGCTCTTTCACTTCCTCTTTTCATTAAAACTGGCAGAGATAAGAAATTCCAAATACTTAGGAGATATCGAATTTTTTAATTTTGCAATACAACACCTGTACAACCATTTGAACGCCGCAATTTTTGTTATTTTGCCGTGTGTTCGTGAATGCGTAATAAATAAAATGGTCGATTAGGTCAGGTCAGTTACATTATTAATACTTTCAAACTGAGTGGACATAAAAAATAATGTGAATTAATTTTAATGGCTGTTTAGATTTAAAATATTTATAATGTAACTGACCTGACCAAACAAACCGAGACAAAGGATGAACAGTGGGAACTAAATGGTCGATTAGGTCAGGTCAGTTACATTATGAATACTTTCAAACTAAGCGTACATTAAAAATAATATGATTTAATTTCAATGGTTCTTTAGTTTTAAAGTATTTATAATGTAACTGACCTGACCTAACAAACCCGGACAAATGATGAACATTAACAACTCATGTAAATTTTTTTGTTACTTATTACTTGCGCAACAATATCCAAATAAAAAACAAGACTTTAAAATTAGAAATGTTAAAAACCCACCTTTGCCATTAGAAGGAAATGATGTAGTCGTTCACTTACGTCGCGATACCTCCGACGGAACATTAATAAATAAATAAATAAATAATCACGTATTGGTTCATTTGAATACTGGCCAATCACGGAACTGTCACGTGACAAAATTGTACAATAAGAAACATAATAGATACTCGTAAACCAGAAATAATGTTGAATGCCGCATGAATACACAGGTATTGTGATGAAAATTAAAAAATTCGATATCTCCTAAAGTATTTGGAATTTCTTATCTCCGCCGGTTGATTTGAAAAGAGGAAGTGAAAGAGCATAGAATAAAAGTATTTTCGGATTTTTAGCATTTTTTTCGCATATACCGCGACTCTACATATTTACCTAAATAAAATTAACTTGACCACCTCAGAATGATGAAATTTAGTTTGAAGGTTGTCCTCATAGAGATTAAGAAAAATTCCATTTTTTTTCTCGCATATCTCAAATGGCTTCAAAATTACGGCTATGTAAAGTTTCACAAAATCCCACAAAAAAGTAACGACATATTTGGAAATCACCACAGCTTTTCTCCTAATTGAGCTAGAGAGATGGGAGTGGTGTCATTTTACTGTTTTAAATGCTCCTTCCTTTAATGTTAACACTACATACTTTGTTATAAAAATTGTTTTTTAGAAATGAAATTTACAAAATTTGATTTTCTCAAAAAGTTGGTTTTTAAAAAATTTTAACAAATTCCTGTAAATAGTTTATACTTTTGGTTAGTGATTTTCAAAATTTCAAAGTGGGAGGCTAATGGGTTCATAGTTAAATAATAATTTAAAAAAAGGTGTTTTATGAAACTGTTAGTCAGCCTATCTACTACAGATTTATTTACTATACCACAATAATCATGTACTTAAATTAATTTTTAAAACATCTTAAGCAAAAGTTATTCAGAAAATCATGATATGTGAAGTTTTTATGGCTTTTTATAGGTTTATCATGTGAGTTTCTAAACAGAGTTGTAGGGGATTGTTAAGGATTAAGGTGTAGGTATGAAAAGTTTTTATGAAGCAAAAAAAATTGTTTTATTTTTATAGTTTTACTTATCAAAAATGTATATTCTGCACATTTTAAGCTAAAATCAGGGTGTCTACTGACCCTGGAAAACCTGGAAAAATCAGGGAATATTATAATCAGGGAAAAATCAGGGAATTTTTGTTTGGTAGGTTGTAGTTGGCAATATTTTTTTGTTTATTGATCATTTTGCATTGACGTAGCATCAAGTGTATATCCCCTCCCGTTTTTATTTTTGAATGGCAAATAACGAACAGTTCCCACGTCCATTTTCTTTTGTTTACCATCGGATTCGGAAGTGGCATCAAATCACGTAATACAAACTGGTTCAAGCTGGTTTGTTAACGTGCTGACGTGACGTGCTGCGGCATGTCCTTCCCGTGCTCTGATAAGACCAAGTTGTTTCAGTTTACTTAACATCAATGTTCTTGGGGCATCTCAGTGTTTACTGCAAGCATTTTTGGGAGCTCTCTCCTCTGTTGACATTCAAAATATTCTGCAGGTATCTATGGATGGCCCCAACGTAAACTGGGCATTTTTTTTAGCTTTGAAAGTACATATCACAGACACTTTTTGTGAAGATTCGCCATCATTGCTAGAAATTGGTAGCTGTGAGCTTCACACGGTCCATGGTGCTTTCAAAACTGGATTTTATGCTACACAATGGGACGTTGTTAGTTTTTAGAGGCACAGTTACTATTTGTTTAAGCATGTAACTGCAAGGAGGGCAGATTACATTATAATAACTGGATCAGAGCTTTTTCCCAATAAATTTTGTGCAATCAGATGGTTAGAAAATACTGCAGTTGCTGAGCGTGCCATGAAAACGTTACCCCATCTAAACAAATTTATTAGTGAAGTTTATATTTTATCTGTCTCTTTCAATGTAGTGAAAAGTGCTCTTGAAGATAATCTTCTAGAAGTAAAATTGACATTCTTCCACTCTTTTACATCAGAGCTGGAATTGTTTCTTACAATGTTCCAAAGTGAAGCAAGCACCCATGGCACCTTTTCTCTATGATTCACTGGTAGACAGTTTATTAGCTTTGGCAGGAAAGTTTGTGAAACCAGAGGTACTGAAGAGCTTTAGGTAGAAACACAATGTATCTCGATTGGATGTAGATAACCAGGAAAGTCTATTGACTGCTAACAATATCAAGTTGGGTTATGCAGTACACCATGCCATCAAGGAAGAGAAAGTACCAGAAAAGTCTGTCCTGTTACTGAAAAATGATGTTAGGACTTGTCTAAAGGTTATAGTAAAAAAACTTAAAGACAAAAGTCCCCTGAAGTACAAACTTACAATGGGAATTTCCTGAATATGTCCGTCTGTGGCTTTAAATTCGGGTGTGAGGAAACAGCGTGTGAAGTACAGTTTAGAATGTTGTCTTCAAAACAGGTGGCTATCAGGACAAGAAGCTGATAACATTGAGCAATCATATGAGTTGGTATGTTCCTCGCAAGATTCTGAAGCACTGTTCTCGTCTTTTTCTCGAGAAGACAGGCACCTTGATCACTTGTGGATGCTCATTCGTAAGGCACTTACAGTAGCTGCCAAAACAGGCCTTCTAAAGTTTGTGAGGCTGATGTTGGTACTTTCTCATGGAAATGCATCATTGGAAAGAGGATTTTCAGTGAATTCTAATCTGCTGACTGAAAACTTGCAGGAAGAAACATTGATTGCAGAAATACAAGTGTACGACTTTGTTGAACGTTCTGGAGTTGTAGAGCATGTTGATATCACCAAGTCCATGTTCAGTATGTAAGGAAGCCCTGCAAACAAAACAAAAAGAAAAGGAAGCTACGGACAAGAAGAAGGCAGAAAAAATAATAGTTGAAGAGGAGATCAAGGCATTGCAGTTGAAGAAGGCTCGAGTGTTCGATTTGGCTCATTCTGAAGCAAGTGCAATAGACGCAAAAGTTGAGTCACTGCGAAATTGATGGAAGCTTTCTTTTTTCTAATGTTTTTGCAAAAGTAAGTGTGTGAAATATTTGTAGCAGCATGTTTTATTTGCCATCAATTGACTCACTTTGACCACATCTGGAAGAAGGTAATTTTTTTTACTAATTTAAGTGAGTTGAAATACTTACTTTGAAACCCGTCAATGTACTGTTATGCAGTTTTTTCAGTTTCGTGGAATGTCGTAATTGTGTTAAAGAAAACCTGGAAAAATTAAGTTTTAGACCTGAAAAACCTGGAAAAATCAGGGAATTTCATTTACTAGATCTGGTAGACACCCTGTAAAATTAATTTAATCTGGACTTTTGATGATCAGGCTGGGTTTGGTCCCATATAGTCCGGATTAAGGGTTTCCATTGTTTATATTAAATAATGGTTTATAGATAAAAATCCATTAGTATTACTTCAGTGCCACTTTGGCAAATAATGTTGTGCTAATTTTTAATGTGGATAGCATACAATATTTTTTATTTCCAATAAGTTGCTACTACTAACATATTCTTTAGACATACAAAAAGTATTGCACCAAGTGTATTGATTCAGAGTTTGGTCAAATGTAGTGGCTTTATTTGCAACTGGCATCATTGTTTTTATAGCACTGATACCATAGCAAGCTGTTTATTTTGTGGGAAAAGATTTTATGTTCCAGTTTAAAGATAACTTATATAGGGTTGGAAATTGTGTCAAGTATTTTTTTTATTGTATTGGTTATATTCTAAATTGATGTAAGTGTGAAAATTTTTGTTGAACAAGAAAAACAAGAATATTTTTCAGAGCAGTAATGGCCAATTGGCGATCGGCATGCAACATTGTTTCGCACGGCTTGCTTGAAGAATATTTTAATCCTGAAATATCAGATAAACTGTCTATTACCTGTTTGTTCGCATAACTTTTAAATAAGTTGTCAGCAGGGCCAGCAGGAGAAACTAGGGGCCTGGGGACAAATTATTTTGTCGGGCTCCCTCCCTGTTAATTAATGTTCTGTTTTTCCCCTAATGAAAGCAAATACTAAGACTAAATGTTACTGAGTCCATAACTGTAAATGAGATCTGTGCGTTTTTCATACATTGTGAGATTTGCAACTTAACCAAGCCCTATAGATTCCATTCCCCTCTTCTCCCCCTCTTCTCCCCCCTCTTCTCCCCCCTCTTCTCCCCCCTCTTCTCCCCCCTCTTCTCCCCCCTCTTCTCCCCCCTCTTCTCCTCTCTTTGTCTTCCCCTCTTTTACCCTCTGCTACCCCTTTTTCCCTCTTCATCCCCTTTCCCCTCCTTTTCCCCCACTGCTTCTCTCTTTTCTCCCCACTATTCTACCCCTTCTTCCCCCTCCCCCTATTCCCCTCCCCCACCCCCTCTCCCTATTCCCCTCCCCCACCCCCTCTCCCTATTCCCCTCTCCCACCCCTCCCCTCCCCCTCTTCCTCCCCCTCTTCCTTCCCCTCTTCCTCTTACACCTCAATGAAACCTTGGTTACCTCTTACACCTCAATGAAACCTTGGTTAGCAGACAGTGTTGTAAAGTATGTTTTGCTGGCAACAGGTCGACCTGAAGCTATGTCACCATTCTGCAGTCTGGCTCGATGCCCTGCTCGTGACCGCAGCTCACACAGCGTAGTACTGCAGCTAGGACTTTTCAATGACAGATGGTGGCAATTTCTCTAACTGATCGACAGCCTTTTACTGGCGACAGGTCGACCTGAAGCTCTGTCACCACTCTGGAGTCTAGTCCGGTGCCACAGTTCGCGACCGCCCCACTTACTTGATCATATTACACAGCCACAATGAGTGCTAACTGGCAGCACGATGGGAAACGGCATAAGCCGCCCCCAAAAGACCAGACATGACCAAACCAATGCGGACAAAAAGTCCAAGTGCCCCACCCTTGCATAGTAGAACTTCTACCACGCCCCACTGTTCTTCCAGGACCATCCTTTTATTCCTGTAATCCACCTGCTTGTAATAATGCATGACCTTTGCATCCCGCCTGTATCTGCCCATGGTTTTCCCTCTGTCTATGGAGGTTTTACCTGGGCCCAACTTATCTAGTTTTAGTCTAGAATTAAGAGTGAGGGGAGTTAGTCATAGCGAAAACGTCTGCCGTGGCTGGCCAATCCCCTCCTAGCACATGATGCACGTGACCTATTCTGTGTGGTTAAAAAACCGCATGATTAGAGCGTATAGGGCTTGCCCAGAGACACACTTAGTCTTCCCTACTTAGGGAGCGGTTACAGGGGACCCTGAACCTCTTCAGGTGAACATGTTTAAGTAAACATGTTTACAAACGCGAAAGTGTACGGTTACATGGTAGTTGCTGAAAAGTGTGTTCAGCTCTAAAACTGATTGTCTACTAACGAATGACTGTGTTGTTGATCGTCTCTATTTTGTATCCAGAAAACACTGGATTTTCTTACTTGTTTATAAAGTATTATCAGCAGAAATGGAATGTGTTTTCATATTCTGCTTTTTTTTTTTTACAAAGCGGGAATTCATACATCATGCACAGTAAAATTTTATAAACTTATTTTTTATTATTTTTTGAGCGAGAGTACCTATCTCAGTTTTAAGAAAATAAAGGTCAGGATAAATTTTAAAAAATATATAATTACCTGTTGATTTTTTTTGTTGCATTCGGTAAAATATTACTGGAACATGTGCCAGGAACACTTTCCATCTTGAAACTGCAAAGGACTGTTTATATTCTAAACAGCCAATCAGAGGCTAATGTAGAAGATATGTCAATCTGAACTACTTTGCCAACCTGTTTAAGTTAAATGGGAAATGGCCTCGAACGAAACATGTTCAGACTGTGTGTAACCCCACTCAACAGCTGAACATGTTCACCTGAAGTAGTTCAGACTCCCATGTAACCGCGCCCTTAGACCCCTCCCTTACACACTTAGTTTTAACTTAGGTTAGGAAAAAAAAAGTATGTTTTCAAATAAGTTATGATTTTTGTAGCCCATGTATTGTTTTATGGCACTTCTTACATCTGAATTTTTTTTTAATTTTGTAAGAGAGCCACTGTACTTAATGGAAAAAAATTTCTAAATGCTTTTCTATTCTCCTTGATATGTTATACAATCATTCTTTAAGAGGGTGTAGTAATACTTCAAGTAGTTTACAATTTTCAGTTGTTGGATTAGGTTGATTACATAATTAAGAATTTTAGGCAGTTAAACTATTGGTTTGCTATTACCAGCATAAAGTTAAGATGTCTTCAATCTAACAAGTCAGTTTTCCAATTTAATTAATGTAATCAATCATTCATACACTTAAAAAAAATCTTATGAAGGTAACCAAAATTATCCTAATCAACTGGTAACATTAAGTTTGTAGGTTGATAACCTAACGTAACACATTAAAACGTTGAAATACTGGTAAACTAGTAGATGTATCACAATGCTCTCCTAGCTAATGATTGGAATACATGTCTGGCTGTAAAAGGGAAAACATTTTCGAATATTTAATTTTTTATGGAAAAGGAGCACTCCTTCATAATTATATCTATTGTTAATACAATCTTTAAGATAACTTTTTTTGTTTAACTCATATACTACGAAAATTGTTACTCATATTGTTTTGCCCTCAGTTCAGTTACAGAAACAATATCTGGCCCCTTGAAAAGAGGTAGTTGGCCATCACTGATAGGGGTAACCCTGCAGTAATCCATTACCTCAGTGATGTGGCGGAGGTGACGGTGGATCAGTGACAGCACGCGGGTGGGGGCTGGTTGCAGGCCACACGATGTACGCGACAGCCGCGCAGCCCAAGGCGAAGGGCTCCCAGGGCAAGGTGGTCGCGGTCATCGGAGCCGTGGTGGACGTGCAGTTCGACGACAACCTGCCGCCCATCCTGAACGCCCTCGAGGTCACCAACAGGAAGCCCCGGCTCGTGCTCGAAGTGGCTCAGCATCTAGGTGCGCGATCCGTGAGGGGCTCTAGCTCGCTTGCACGGCAGAGGATAAGAGTTTTACGTGTCAAATACCCTATGGCTAGAGACCTGGAAAATTCGCTATTTCAAATCCCTAAAGGTGAAACCCGCCTTCCGATCAAATAGGAAGGGGGGGGGGGGGGTCCCGTCCCCGACTCACCCTGGGTAACTATCACAGGGTGTCCAGCGACCTGGAAAACCTGGAAAACCGGGAATTGTCAGGGAATTTCGTGTGTCAGGGAAAAGTCAGGGAAATGTCAGGGATTTTTTAAAAGTCGTCTGGAAATTTTGGCCGTGTTTGTTCTTCACGCAGCAGCACGATACAATATGCATAGGTATCGATTGTTCAATTCGCCGCGTACACAATGATCGACGTATCGATTATAATCGGCACATGGCTGTACACATTGCGGCCTGTTAGACTGGCCAAAATGGCGCGCATTTGTGTACTCTTGTTGATTTTGGTTATCGTTTTTGTTGATGGATAAGTGAATTATTATATCATCAGCCAAACAAAGGTAAGAAACAAAATGTATGTATACTCTACTATATTTACTCTATGGGCAAGTCGCAAACTGTTGCCTAATTTGTTTCGTTCGCTCGGCAACGGTTCGTGATGTTCTTGGTTTGTAAACTCCGCAAGCACGCATGTCTGAGTAAAGCAAAAAGTAGAACACACACCTTTTTTTACGTGTTTATAAACCGGAACATTAAGAAGGTGAGTTCAACTTTTTGATTCGGACATGCGTGCTTGCAGAGTTTATAAATCGGGTCAAACACAAGTCATGTTGTAACGTACTATATTATTTATTTTTTTGAATTTTACGTTAGTTAGGTATTTTTCTTGCTTCGAAGTAGGCCAGGCCAGACAATGCAAAATTTTTAAAATACATGAACACACAGCAATTTTGTAGATAAAATGTGACTATTTCCTGAAACAAGCTATTGTTGCTGGAACATATCCTATATTTTTTCAGATATATTTTCAGTTCATAAGTTTACATTAGGCCTAGGCCTATCTTATAAAAGATGCTTGAAGTTGAAGCTGACGGTTACTTTGTATAGAAAATATGTGCTGATAGGCCTATGTACTTGCATTGATTTTATCTGTGTTTGTGGTGCCTGAAACGTTTATTTGCTAATTAATGAAAAATAGGTTAATTTTCTCACAAGAATATTATTTTAAAGATTAGTGTGATAAAGGTAAAAAATTATTTAATTTTAACAGGTCACAACATGGCTTCAAAACTCAGAAAAACTACATTCAGGGATGAATGGAACCAGAACCCATCCCTCTCATGGGCTCAGGCTATTGATGGCAGCCCATATGCAGCTTGGTGCAAACTTTGCAATCACAGGATTGAACTGAGTAATATGGGGAAGCAGGCTCTTACCAGTCATGCATCTGGAGTGAAACACAGCAGAAGAGTGCAAGGATTTCACATGAGTTCATCCATAGCAGTGTACTGTAAAACAACTAGTATAGGCCTACATCAGCAGCGTCACAAAATAATTCTGCTTCAGAGTCTTCTTCACCTTTGTCTGAATCTTCAAAATTGTTTAGTTCTGATGTACCCAGCTCACCTCAAGTATCTTCCCCTCCGTTGTTCCAAACAGATCCAGTCAGCAGTTCTAAATCTCTGCCTGATACTTCCTCGATAGCTGATAATTCTTATCTAAACCCATCCGCAACATGTTCTTGCACGTGCACATGTGGCAGTGCTAGAAAGGAATCAAAATCATTGACAAATTACTTATTAAATGATTCTGTAACACGTGCCGAAATACTTTGGTGTTTGTATTGTGTTATGGCTCATAATTCCTTAAGGAATGCAGAAAATAGTGTAGCAATGCATCGTAAGATGTATCACGACAGCAAAATTGCAGCTAAATTGCAGTTGGGAAAATCTAAAGTATCCTATACAATAGTTCACGGATTGGCTCCAGAATTTCAAAAGGAACTGCATGCTGATATATCAAAATCTTCTCATCTTGTAGTTGGCTTTGATGAAAGTTTAAATAAAATTGCCCAGAAACAGCAAATGGACATTTCTGTCCGTTACTGGAATGAAGATGATTCAATTACTTGCACTCGATATCTTACATCAGCATTTCTCGGCCATTCGACTGCAGCAGACCTGTTAAGTGCTTTTAAAAACTCTTTGCCTGTGAATACATTACACAAAATTATACAGGTGTCGATGGATGGCCCCAATGTAAATTTGCGGTTTTTAAAAGACTTGAAGCAAGATTTGAAGGAAGGTCGTACTGATGAGGGGGTGATATTGGATATCGGCACTTGTGGCTTACATTCATTACACTGTGCCTTCAAAGGCGCAATGAAGGAAACTGGTTGGGAAATTGTTAAATTCTTGCGTGCTATTTACAACCTGTTTCATAACATCCCCACTCGTCGTGCAGACTACATTAGAATAACTGGTTCCAGCTTGTTTCCTCTAAAATTTTGTCCAGTTCGTTGGTTAGACAACGTTCCTGTAGCAGACAGAGCATTGAAAATTTTACCAAATCTTCGGAACTATGTTGCTGGTCTAAAGTCAAATACAGAACCTACGTGTGCTAGTTTTGTTATAGTGAAAAGTGCTATTAAAGATGTGTTACTTGGACCTAAACTTGCTTTTTTTTCATCTGTTGCTGCTGAAGTTGAACCACTTCTCAAAGAATATCAAACAAATGACCCCATGGCGCCGTACCTCTTTTCCGACTTTTCTTCAGTCATCAAGAATTTTATGACTAGATTTGTCAAAGCAGACGTAATGGCAAATACTACCCTGAGCAAAATAGATTTATCTGCAAATAATCTTTTGTCAAGTAAAAAAATTGACTTAGGTTTTGGGACACGAGCTGCATTACGTTCAGAAAATGCAAGTCAGAAGGATATGGAATTATTTAGAACAGACTGTCTAAAATGCCTGCAGGAATGTGTGAAAAGGATTTTAAAGCGCTCACCTCTTACATTCAGCTTGACAAGAGGCATTTCATTTGCTGATCCTTCTGTAGCCCTTATTCCCGATTTGGCGATCAAGAGGCTGTCATGTGCCTTAGATATATTTGTTAGTCATAATTGGCTCTCTGGAATTCAAGGTGACAAAATATCGAAGGAATTCAAAAGATTGTGTTCATTGACTGCAGTGCAGGAACATTTGAAACTCCATGTCCGATCCAAAGTACGCCTGGATAAGTTTTGGTTTGACCTTTTAAATGTTTACTGTAGTGAAAATACAGGGCATTTAGCATCTTTTTTGAAAATGATATTTATTATGTCTCATGGCAACGCAGCAGTAGAAAGGGGATTTTCAATAAACAAACAGTGCTTGGTAGAAAATCAGCTGGACATTTCACTGATTGCTCAGCGTACAATTCATGATGGTATTTTGTCAGCTGGAGGTCTGGATAATTTTGTCGTATCTAAAAGATTTATTCATGCTGCTCGTAATGCATATTTAAAATACAAGGAATACACGGAACAACAGAAGAAGTTATTACAGGAAAAGGAAGAACAAGACACAAGAAAAAGAAAAGCAGCTGCTGAACTCTCTGCTTTGGAAGCTAAGAAAAAGAAAATCTTGGAAGATGCTGAAAAAGAAGCTGCTGTATTAAGCTTCCAGATAGAAGCTTTTAAAAAGTAGTGCTGCTAAGAAAAACCTTTGTTAAAATTTTAATTTGTGATTGGACTTAAAAGGTTTTTTTAAAGTTTTAATTTTGGAACTATAGCATACTTAGCTAATTTGAATACTATATATATTATTTTTAAATATGAAGTGGAACTGACTTATGTTTTCAAAACCATCTAGTGAGTAACTCTTGAAGAAATTGAGGAACATGGTGATATGTGAGTACAATAAACATATTTCATATATTTTTTTCACATTTTGTATTTTAGTATTAGACCTATTTACACAGTTGCTGTTGCTTAAAATTTCGCAGTATATTTTTACATATATTATAGTGTAAAAAATATTGACAAAGTTTATAAGAATTTAAATGGGAACGAGCATAGTGTCAGGGAAAATCCTAATTTTGTCAGGGAAAACAGGGAAATGTCAGGGATTTTTGAAATCCATTTTCACTGGACACCCTGTATCAAAACTAAAAAAAAGGAAAAGCTGAAATACATATTAATATCCAGAAAATCTACCCAAGTGGTGGAGCAATCAAAATAATTATATTCACAAACATACACGGCAAGTCTTTGGCTAATTAAAATGAAAAAGCAGAGTAATACTAGGCAAACTTTTAATACCGGCCATTGAAACACAATCGATATATAGAATAATTACAAAACTAGAACGAAACCAAACAAAGAATAACCAATAAAAGAAATAATAACAATAATTAAATAATTTAAAAAAAAAATACAGCAACGGAGTTTTACAAAATTAAAAGGGTACTTTAAAATGGAAATAAATCCGTAAAATCAATAAAGGCAAAAAATATAAAAATAGTATAAATGTGGCCCGGGGGCCACAAAGGATAGACTCAATGATCCTCTATGCACTGGTACAAATTACATCTGCTGGTTGGGTTACCGACTCATAACACCTGTTGACTGGAATGATCGTGATTCGCTAATTCTTCTGTTAAAAAGATTTTTCATTGGCCCAGAGTCCTTCGGATAAACTGTGGCCCAATCACTGAAGCAAAATAATGTCAAAAGTATTTGGACACTATCCTATCGCGAAATGAATCTGCGAATTTTACAGGTCTCTACCTATGGCTTTATCATTTTTTATAATGCTCCTTTCATCAAAAATAGCAGTGTGAATCGCAAAGATTAAATTTGTCTGTAAGAGAAATTACAGTAACATTATTGTAGATCGTGCTTATGGTTTAGACATGCAGTGGAGCGTCGATTGTCCGAAACAATTAGACCGGAGGTGTCTGAATAACTGATGTTTCAGATAACCAATAGTTCATGAATAATTTATAGGAACAATACATAACTTAGAAACACTGGTATTAAAACCCAGGACTGTTTGTTTTGTATCACACATTTTAAAAATATATATTTTACATAAAATAGTAATAGTACATCAAAGATAGCCTATATTTTGGAAATAATAAATCCAAGATGGTCTTTTGTTTAGAGCTGAGCTACTGTTTCTTTTTTGTTGCTAAATCTCGTACTAGCGCTCGTTAGCGGAACTATGTGCCATGCAAATGTGAATTAACTGGCTGGAATGCTTTTGGTTGACGATGTTGGTTGATCGGTACTCGGAAGAATGAAAACATTTAGAAACATACAATAACTTTTTCTGTACTTTTTTGTCTTTCTTTCAGGGGCAATAAAAAAAAAAGTAAAAAATTACCAAATGTTGTAATGGTTTACGTTGCATTGATGTTTAAAATAGAAGAAAATATTAGTAAAAATTTTTTTAGTTTTCTGTTGTCAGAGATATTGCAAAACATGTGGTGGTTACCAACACTAACCACCACGCACGTAGAACCTACAACAACAATTGAGGTTATGCGGCACACACACACACAAAACATAACACTCTACATATAAAAAACATTTTAAAAAGTACACAAAATGAATCACGCTATTGCGAATGGAAGTCCTTGAAACAAGTTTTCTCTTTCCGCAAGCAAAGAGCAACTCCACATGTCTTGCAGCACCAGACTGTCCTGACTGGGTATTTCTTTGTGCTACAAACGGCACAGCGTCTTGATGTGCTTTGCTCAGGTTGGTGTTTGCTGGATTCCAGACGAATGGCCTTGTCCACATGTGGTTTGTGCCCTTGAATTTCAGCCACAGATAAGTTCCTCTTCGGTGAAATTCCAGACACTTTTAGGACCACTGCCTTTGCCATCATTTCCATGTAAATTCTTCGCCTGAAGTTCTTGTGAGTGTGGTTTTCAATAGAAAGCTCCTTGTGAATGATATATGCGTTTACAACACAACAATCAAGAAAATGAAAGAAAATCCTTGGCCACCATTTTCTGCTTCGTCGATCAAGAGCATAATCCCCTTTTAGTCTGTCGAAATTGTCAACATAGTTCATGTTACAGTTATAGTCAGGCACAATTTTTGGGCACGGAACTTGAATTTTTGAGCCATCCTTTTCCCTTCTTTGTACCTCAAATGTATCATCAGGACTGTGATGGTTTGAAATCAGGTTTACACATTTCTTGTCTTTCCACTTGTACACTGTTATGCCACTCTCACTCACACTAAAGTCAAACTGACCACGCTTCAGCTGTTTGTCATCTTGTAGCCTCGGAAGGTTCTTGCGAGAAGGGTTCACAGTTCCACATGCCAAAATATTTTTTTGCTGCAAATGGTACATTAGTGAATACGATGTAAAATAATTGTCCATGAACACCATGTGACCTTTTCCCTCAAGACCTTTGCAGAGATCTGTTACAACACGCTCTCCCAAACCAACTTCAACAGATTCTTTTACTTTTCCGGTGTAAATTTGAAACCTAAGGTTGTAGGAAGACTGATCACATAGCATCCAGATCTTGTAGCCACGTTTTACTGGTTTGTCACGCATGTATTGCTTGAGAGAACACCTTCCCTTGAACTTCACCATTGATTCATCAATGGCTACTTTCTGGTGAGGTTTGTAGCAAGATTCAAATGAATCTGCCAGCAAATTCAAAAGCGGCCTAACTTTATAAAGTTTGTCATAGTTATCCTCCCCTCTCTTGGGCATTACGACATTATCATTCAGATGTAGATGTCCCAGTATAAAGCTGAAGCGTTTTACCGGCATCAACTGCGAAACGAACTCATCGTGCAAATCTGGAGACGAGCTCCAGAAATCCCTATAACTGGGTAATTTTTTAATTCCCATTAGCAAGTTAAGTCCAATAAACACAGTCATTTCATCTACTGTAATTGGAGAAAAGTTTTTGCCCTTTTGAGTTGCATACAAATTTGTTTGGAATACCAGTAACTCCATAACATCAGCTGTGAAGAGATGGGAAAAAATTTTGTATGGTGTAGGGTCAACTAAATTTTTTATATTTTCTGCCACGCCAGACTCTTCATCAAAAGGTTGAGAAACTGTCAACAAATTTATGTTGGCCTTATCCCATGTTGGAATGGGAACAGCCTGTGGTTTGGGGACAACATTTTGCTCCCTTACTGCTGACACTGACAGTGATGTCTTAGATTTTGATTTTGGCCTTGAAACAAACACTACATCAGATGAATTTGAAGGTCCTTGAACTGGTGAGACACTAAATACTTCTTCATCACTCGAAGAAATCAAGTATGTGTCACAATTATCCTGTGTTACAGATCCTGGAATGTACTCAGGGTCTAAATCGGAATCATAGTCTTCCCCTACACATTCACTGTCACTGTCTGAAGGAATTTCTGCTTCTTCGCAAGACTCATGTTCATCTCCAATGTCATCCCCTAATTTACAATAACTATGATTCTATGATCCATTATAATGTATAACAATCACTATTTACAACATAAATTAGCACATTGGTACATGTAAATAAAACATCAGCTGTGTTCACGAATTTAGGTTATTTCGCCCTATTGTATGTGGTGGTTAGTAGTGATAACCACCAATAAATTCACATTTACAGTAATAGTTATTATTGAAATAAAACAAGTGAAATTATTTATCGCTTACAATATACTAATAATCACCACTAACTTTTACGTTTGTAAATAATACAATGATAAATGTTTACTTTTTATATTTGAAAAAAGTGGTCACAGAAGGCATCATTGTTGACGCACATCCTCTATTAAATATTATTGAAAGCATAGATATACAATTAAATATAATTTTTGCCATCTAGTGTACTTTATAGGAACTAACTAAGGTGGTTAGCAAGGAATACCACCGTCCATTAAAGAGTAAAAAATGTTTATGTTGGTGGTTTGTGACACTAACCACCGCCCTCCAAAGAGGGCAATGCATAGTGTAGTTTTTGCTTTCAGTAAAATAACTGCTGTAGTTCCTAAATCGTGCCTAATAACATTAAAAAGTAAAACTATCCAGTGGTATGGCTGGTTTCCAGGCAGGCAGTTGGGCCTGTTAGGTCAACGAAATAAAAAAAAATCTGGCCTGTAACTGACATATTTAGATTAAAAGTGCATTAGGATGTTTTTAATATTTTACCTTTTTTAATGGTTTTATTCACATGAATTGCAGTATTATAGTTAAGCACAGTAACACCCTGTTGCGAAGATTCTCAAGGTACTTAAAAATGTAGTTATAACAAAATTAATAAATTACCAAAAGTAATAATACATTTTATATGTCAAGTACTAACATTTTTAAACATAAACTGCAAGAAATTTTTTAATTGGGATTTTCTGCAAGTGGTTACTATATTTTAATATTTATCGTGATCACGATAAATTGCATTATTTATGTTAATAGTTGTCTTGGGTAGCTTGTTTGAAGCACTGTCTTAAAATTGTCTCTTGCAGGTGAGAACACTGTGAGGACGATCGCCATGGACGGTACAGAGGGTCTCGTGAGAGGACAGGATGTCCTGGACACAGGCTACCCCATCAGGATACCTGTGGGCGCAGAGACTCTGGGCAGGATCATCAATGTTATTGGTGAGCAGCAAGAACTGATCTTAGTATGTTCAGGTGCCTGTTAAAACCAATTAGGGTTGCATGTCATAGTAATATCAATGTTTACTAAAAGCATTAGATTACATTTTTACTTTACGTCTGTTTTTGTCAAAAATGGTGCGTTAATAGTAGTTAATGCTAATTAATTTTTTAGTAAAAAATAATATGTAAGTGAACAAAAGTCTGGAGGAAGCTTGTTATAGGACAAGATATGATAAAACCACTATTGAAAAAACTATTTTCATTTTTTGATAATTTTTTTTTAATGAATATTTCTTTAAGGAGTTGTTTTTTTAATGAAGCTAGGGACAGCTGTGGTTAAGTGATCTGGGTTTAGTTGCAGGTTTTTTTTTTCCAAGTTGCAAATGTGGTGGACCTTTCTGTCAAATGGTGTATTTTTTATATCTTTATACTTCCATTTCCTCTTTCCGTGCATTATGCCAGTGCCCCATTTTCATTTCTTTCATCGCCTTATATCATCTCTAATGATGCATGATGATCATCTCAATGTCATCAGGATGTCCAGGCACAGTTAATTTGTTCCTCTACTAAGGTGGACTTGTTGAATGCCACGGCAGTGGAATGCCCGGGGACGATCGTGATCGGTGTGTCTCGTCTGACGGCAGGTGAGCCCATCGACGAGAGGGGCCCGGTCCCCACGACGAAGGTGGCTCCGATCCACGCCGACGCCCCGGAGTTTGTCGACATGAAGGTGGAGCAGGAGATCCTGGTGACGGGCATCAAGGTGGTGGATCTGCTCGCTCCGTACGCCAAGGGTGGCAAGATCGGTAAATCTAGTCGGGTAGTTTTACAAAATAATAAAATGGCTTGAATGGAAAACCCAAATAAGCCACACACTCAAATAAGCCTTGTGCCCATAATATTTATATCAAAACAAAAAATAAATTTTTTAGAATAAGTAAGGTTCCCACTGTCAGGTAAAACTCTGAGAATTGAATACGTACCGTCTAAACTAGGAAAATCCAGGGAAATTGTTTGTTCTAAGAACATAAGAGAATGTTATTTTTCATACCACACAATATCTTAATATCTTAAAACTTAATGTATTTTAATCATAAATCCATGAGCTGTTTGTAATCTGTATCGTAATTTTTTAACAACAATTAAATGTAAGGGATACAATAACTGTGTATTAGAAGCTGAACCAAATGTGAGGGTTGGAATGTAAATGGTGGCAACTATTTATTTACACCTGATACAAAAGAGATATTTTTACTGTCCTTCAGTGTAGTCACCAGCATTGTGTTGATATGGAAGTCGTATGATAACCTTTAGCAGTGCCTGTTGTGTTGATAGTTGTAATGGAGCAGTGTACTGTCTGAAGAATCTCTTGAACATTTCTGAAGCTATTGCCAGTAAGTGGTTTCTTCATCTTTAGAATTAGGTCAGTTACACTAATTAGCCACAGCCTGCGCTTTTTATTTTTATACAGAATCCCTTCCAAAATCTTAGAATACTGCGAAGTTGATGGTTAAATACTAACATAACATCTCTCTTTTCGGGCCTGAAAATTGCAATAAAATAATGAAAAATGTCAGTATACATGATTTACTTAACTATTTTTTGGTAAATTCATTCGCATCATCTGTTGAAAATTAAAAGCACCATTACCATAAGTGGCATGTTTCCATACGTAAATGCCAGCAGCCAGATGCGGAAAGTTACACAATCTTTATTTCAGTCAATATGTTTAGTTCTCACTGCAGAGTGAACCAGCAACATTTGAGTGAGAATTGCATCTTTGGTACCTGTGGTTGTATGGTAGGCTAGATTGACCGTAAAGTGAAGACAGCACTTGTTTGCCCGCAGTCATCTTAATTTTGTGTTAGTTCCTTGTAATACGATGGATATTTAGGCAAAGCATCATAGTATGTCAAGATAGATAATTTTTAATGGACTAACACACCATGCGCTATAGTATCTGGTTACTTCTTGTTATGTTCACCTTCTACCAAATAAATCTCCAAATTGTCTTTAGCAGTCTTGAGAATTGTTGTAACATTTTTATTGAGTTATGTTTTTGGGTAAATATTATTTTTCTGTGCAGTGTAATACTTCGTACTGCCGGTTCTAGCAATAAGTAGTAGTGCTGTGGAAATAACCCGAATCTATGGGTATTTTTTATAAGCAAAATGAAAATATTTTGTTAAAAATTGCCATAAAAATGCAAAATACCTGGCAGATAAAATCACCACTTTGTGGCGTTAAATAAAATTACAAATGCCAGTGTAGTCGTACGGTTTGTAATATTTATGATTGTGACATGTTTTAGTGTTTAATAGGCTTAAACACCTCTATACTAATTGGTTATGTCTGATACATGAGACTTCTGTACCATCAAAAGTATTATTCAATAAATGGAAAAGGAAAAAATTAAACGCAAACACTAGCAATTGCTAGGTTAATATTTGTAGTATTCAGTTCCTGTCGTAATACCATTTCTCAGCATATTAAATGATCCCAAGTTAATATTTATTGGGAAAAATTTTTTTGAGCGTATTATAAAAATTTCACAAAATAATTTAGAAAAAAAAACCTTTAAAATTATACAACATATAATTGTATTAATAATGTACCAGTTTAATAATTTAAAAACCAAATTCTGACGCTCATCGCGTCCACGACGCGATGGAAACAAAATTAACTTTATGATTGGGAAGTCTTGTCATTTCCGAAAAATTTGTCGCAACGACTTCCAAAGGTGTGTCGAACGTGGCTTATAAAAAATGATGTGACAAAGAGTTTTTCAGTATTAGCTAGAGATGTGTAAACACGGTTAAAAGCAAATTAATATTTTGTCATGTGGCGGAAAAACACATTACGAAACACTGACACGAAATTTGTCATTTAATTATTTAAAATAATGCTGAGAGTGACAACTAGTTTCTAAAAAAAATTATAGACTGCAGTGATGATTGGACGGTGTAGTGCAAGGACTGGGGGCAGGGCGGTGGTCTCACGGCGGCACGTGCTGTGCTGCAGGCTTGTTCGGGGGAGCCGGTGTTGGCAAGACTGTGCTCATCATGGAGCTGATCAACAACGTGGCGAAGGCCCACGGAGGCTACTCGGTGTTTGCCGGGGTCGGGGAGCGCACACGAGAGGGCAACGACCTCTACCACGAGATGATTGAGTCTGGGGTCATCTCCCTCAAGGACAAGACGTCCAAGGTGAGGCATCGCTAGCATCCGTGAAAGAATTGGCTTCTGTTTATCGGCAAATAAATATTGCCTGTAGAAAGTTGCTAATTTTTCCCTCCCGTAAGCATTGCCCGTTGACAAATGTTTTCAACAGGTTGAAGGTTTTGGATGCAATGGAAATGTGTTGGTTTTTCCAAGAAAATTGAACTGTTGTAACCAAAATGATTTAGTGTTTCAATTTAAGCATTTCACCTTCAGTTTTGATCTTGTGTTATAATTCACACAGTGTATAAGGGCATTGTAGCCAGATTGTGAGGTTTCAAAAGTAAAAAATAAACTGGATTGGTGCAGAATTTTTTTTTTAAAAATGCATGGACAGCAGAACTTTGATCATCCTTGACCCGATAAACTGGGCATTCGGTTAACTGGGTTCTCAATTAAAACTTATTTTTTTTATGGAAAAGCCTAGCCTGCGAAGTGTAATTGCACGTATCTATGCACATCAAATTGTAAATATAATTCATATTTTTCATTGGAACTTGGTCTTTTAGGTCATAAAATAATTTCATTCCTACACATTTTTAAAAATTAAGTTGTGTGTCAGCAATACAGGTATATTTGTTTTAAGTATAAATTACTGTTGAAATTTTTCTGTATTGTATAACCTAAATACATTTGAATTCAATTATCCGTGGTTTTCACTTATCTGTGCTGACCTTCTCCCCCCCCCCCCCCCCCCCCCCTCCTCATCAATTACTCTGGTTAATCAAGGTTCTACTGTATGTGGGGGAAAAAAAAAAAACTAGTTAAAACCTACTTTAAATACTCTTCGGTTTGGGTACTTCATACAATGTAAACTCATTAGTCATTACGCAGGACCTCATTTTCAGGGATTTCTCAGTTTTAAATATTTTCAGAAACCTATAAAAATGTTTTACATTTATTGCAGTTTGGTATATGTATTATTGATTTTTTAAAACTATTATTTTTTTTTTTAGTTACATTGCATGAAATTGTTTAATGATAATGAAATGAACGGAAATATTTTTCCATGGAAATTATTTGGTGTGTATGTGGAAATACTCTAAGTGTGACTCCTATGATTAAGTACATTGCAATGAGTAGTCACTGTGGCTGGGAAGTGCACCGGGACTGTGCGGTGTGCCCAGGTGGCGCTGGTGTACGGGCAGATGAACGAGCCCCCCGGCGCCCGCGCCAGGGTCGCCCTCACGGGACTCACGGTCGCCGAGTACTTCCGCGACCAGGAGGGGCAGGACGTGCTGCTCTTCATCGACAACATCTTCAGGTTCACGCAGGCCGGCTCAGAGGTGCGCATTTGACTGGACTTGTGTGTCGTAGCTATAACTAGAGACATGCAAAATTCGTGGATTCATTTCACGATAAGCTAGCATCAAAACAACTATACCTTCGTACTGCTTCTGCGATTGGCCCACATTTTATCCGGGGAACTGTGAGCCAATGAGAAACGCTATACCAAGAAAGTGCTGAATTACGGACAGCCTAGTTGAGACGTCTCACGCGTCAGTAGCCAATGAATAGGTGTCATTTCCGCGAGTATTTAAAGGACTGTGGAGTCTATCCTAGAGGTCAATGAATCCGCGAATTTTGCAGGTCCCTAGCTATAACTTATGTGTTCTTTTTTTGAAAGAAATCTAAAGTGAAAATTGAAAACTGCCAGGCACAAAAAACAAGCCTAGGGTAAGTAGTAATCATTCACGCAAGCAAGAGCAAATAAAATTGGGATCATTCATACCCACAGTCGAAGATAGCAAGATGTGCACAAAGAAAAATAATTCATTATGATTCATGGTTCAAATAAATCGAAATTACTTACCCAAGGAAAGCAGGGGAAGGCAGGATGTAAAGACTGTTGCATTCCAGCTGCACGCAATACGCCACAACATAAAAATAGCTTTATTTTGACACACCCCTCCTCCCCCTCCTACTTCTGGTGTGTGTAATGATAAGAATACAAATAATTAGGGCTGATCGGTTCCCACATTTTCAGTTCGGTTCGGCTCGGCTCGGTTTTTTGTTAAAAATGTCGGTTTTCGGTTCGGTTCGGTCACTACTTCAAATTTTTCTTTGAGCTGTCATACCAAAAAAAATTCCACTATAGTATTTGATTACTTGCAATATCTTGCAAAAGTTTAATTTCTTAGGGGAGTCACTTTCTCAGCAATATAAAAGTTATTTTCAACTACTATTTGTATTTATAAATAAGTTTATATGCTACTGAAACAACCATATGTGTAAAAAGGAACAGAACAAAACAGTTTAGAACATTAATAATTAGTATTACATTAACCTTGTTGCCAGCTTGAATTTATGAAATGTACTGGAATAAAATTCAATAGCAATAATGTGATTAAAAGCAATATACAAATAAAAACTTCCTACTGTAGCCTCTATGCCGGGAGTTAATGGACAAGCCAACATAAACAAACGTCTTAACCAAGAAAACGTCTTAACCTACCAGTGCATTAAAGGCAGAATGAATCATAATGACCATATTTTCAAAATACACAAGTAAAGTATTCATATTTAAAATGCGGTATTTACTAGGATTTTTTTTCCGTCACGTGCGTAACATCATCATCTTTGCGGAACACGGGCGGTATTATTTTTAATTCCTTCGTCACAGATGTTCATATTTGCCTCCAATTACCAAGACGTAGTGGCAAAAAAGAATTTTTATTTTACGAGAAATCAAATACTCTAGACTATAACGACGCAAAGCCGCAATAATCACGCGCGAATAGTAAACAAACTACACTAGAGTCCCGTTATAGCGAGGTGTCACGGTTCCGGGTTTGATCCTCGCTATAACCGTGTCCTCGCTATAACCGAATTGGAAAAATTTTGGCCCCCAAAAAATAAAAATTAACCGAAAATAGCATAAAAATTGTGTTTAAACCTGTATAATTGGAAAATAACAGGTTATATTAACGAAATCTTAATTTCTGTGAGCAGATGTGTGAATTCTCTTTAAAACCATACCCCATAAGTACGGATGCGATCACCGATTGCGTCAAAATGACCAGAATACCCTACCACGCCACGTAAGTATAGCATCTCAGCCCGCGGCCAACGCAGCATTGTCCTGCTATCTATCGTCGACGCGGGCTGTCTGCTGGCGGCCATGTTGGTTCGGGATGTTGCTAACAGGTGGTGCTAGTGTAGCGCGACTATTTAATTCCTTACAAAATAGCAGGAGTGCGGCTGCGGCAACGCACGTACGAATCAAACGAAATAGTCGCTGGAAAATTATACTTTTTCATTTAAAGAAACCTGTAAACTTTTTTAGAAAATAAATTTGGGATTAAACTCAAACCATCACCACCCCTTTCCCGGACAAATACCCCAACAACTGACCGAAACAGAAGTTACAAGAAAACTGTCCTAGCGATTCGGAAATAAATACGGTAGTTCCTACTAGAGGTGTAAAAGTAACGAAAAAATGTGTACCCGTATGTATTCGTTACTATAACAATTAGTACTCGTTACTATCGTTACGTCACTCGTTACTTCTGATACCGCATAATTTGTTATGTTGCAGCAACGAATCCAGTCGTATTGCGTACGCGTACAGTATGACGTCGCGTAAATAATAATAAATAGAATATAAACAATTAATAGTTTTTGTTAACCAAGAAACAATTAAATCTCATTAGAGCGGCTTTTTAATATTATCTCTTTTAAGAAAACAAAAATAACGTGAAAATATACGCGATTGTAAAAACAAAAACATACGTATTTCTAATTTGTAAAAAATACTTTTTTACGTTGTTTCTGTTCCAATATCAAACTTTGTCTACACACGGTACAGATAACTAACGGAAGTTTGATAAAATAAAGAAAGGACGGGATTCTATTTTTAAAGCCACGCACTTAGGTGGCGACTGCACGGCTGAAGAATGTGACAGGCGTCAACGGGAAGATGTCTAGTGACGAGCGAGAGGGGTGGAGATAAAGCAGACAAATAACAAAAGCGCGCTTCAAGCTCTCACGCCGTAAATTCCTCAAAAATACCTCGTTATAGCCGTGTTCTCGCTATTACCGTGCTCGCTATAACGAGATTCTACTGTACATCTAAAGGATCTGACGACATGCACATTCATTCTCCAACTGCCATTTGGAACGGAACTTGGAAGGCAACTAATCGATCCTAGCGCACGTATAGCGCATTCTGTGATGTGAAAATAGAACTGAGTGACGCCATGCGTCGTGAGCGCCCTGCAGAATACGAACGGAACTAAGCAATGCTACGAAACTTCTACCGTTTTAGCTTACGAACCGGAATTAAATAAATATTATTTTAGTAACGGAAGTGATATATCCTTTAAATAAGAAAAAACCATATATTTAAGAGAAAATAGTAGTATTCCGACAGAAACTTCCGACGTTAAACATAGGAAATAGTGAACTGTAAGAAACGCTTAGACTTTACTATCCCATGGTTAAAATGGCGAACATTAAGAGAATAGATGATTTAAACGTTTTATAGTGAAAAACTTAGCATGCGTCTTAAATGTGTTTTGATGTATTATGCAAGCGGTACGTTTCTTATCCAATATGAATGTTAAATACATTATTTGGTAGATACTTGAAGTTAGTTTTTAATGCCCTAATAAAAACCGAATCATCGGTTTTTTCTGGGAATTCGGTTCAGCTTCGGTTTTTACTAAAATGACCGAACCGAACCGAAAATTCGGTCAACCGATCAGCCCTACAAATAATATTTTGTTTTCGAGTTTTAAATGACCAATATGCAATTTTTTTTATTGTTTATGCGATTTTTTCCATTACTTTTTAGCGAGACAGTAACGAAAAAAGAACTTTGTATACTTGTTGCGTGTTTAAAACATCACTTATTAGTTTTTTGATTTTGAAGTCCCCTTTAACATAAAAAAGGGGTATTTATATATGACACAAATCACGTAATCGCAGCAGTGAACTTTGGTATATGACAAGCAAACAAATATTCTATTTCGAAGTGTTAGTATTCAAGGTCGAATATTTTATTATTCTTATTCGAAAATTCAAATATATTCGCACAGTTTTACCCGGTAGTTACGAGAGGAGTACTTATACAAATCCTCTTCATGTTTTTGAAATGTTAATTTATAGTTCTGTGAAAGATTTTGAATCCACAATTTTATGTTTCGGCACATTCTGTGATTCAACATCGATTAGCAACTCGTGATCAGATGTTTGGGTGGATTCTGGTTTTTGACCTAGCCTGCCCGGTTGTGTTACTAGCTGTGTTTGTTTTTAGTCTGCTCAGTATGTATATTTTATAGGGATGGGGTGACCGAATCCAATATCCGCCGAATCCGCCGAATCCTAGGGATTCGAAGATTCAGCGGATCTGATATAGGATTCGTCAAAGGATTCGGTTTTTTACTATTTACGGAAAAAAATACAGTAAAACTCGCTTACGAGGTTCCGCAAGGTAGGTTTTTCCGTATAAAGCGTTTAAATTGCCCGAGGTCTCATTATTTACGCCATTAAATGTGTGATATAAAGTCCGTTAAAATTTTTTCTGAAACTTCCTGTCTCAAATAATGGCGCACGTAAATATGAAGAAAAGACAAATGAACAACAACATACGAAGAAATATGGATGATGTACCATAACTACAGTACAAACCCAATAGTTATTTTAAGATAATTACCATAATAAGAACTAAAGATTCTTTGTAGAATACCATAATTACTTCAGAAGCATGATAGCTACCATATTTGCACTATAGTTACCTTAACAACCAAGATGTATATTTACCGTGATAGTAATGTATTATTTATTTATGACATATTAAATTAAAGAACATTGTTAAAAAAAAAAGGATGTTAAACTTTGATATGTACGGTTGGCACATGTTGCTAAGAAATAATGCGATGTGAAAGAATTCAATACTACTACCAAAAGTGAAAATGGTACTCGTGAATTTTTAGGTTATGGCAGTCTCTTTCGTTTTTCAGTAATATCGGCCAAAAATTAACAAGCGTACTGTATCGGAAGTCGGCAGAAATGCCGATTCAACTAAATACAGTAGAACCCGTTTATAGTGAACCCGCCTATAATGAATTCCCGTTTATAGTGAATTTCCGTCTCAGTCCCGGCAAAATGATTTGAGGTTATGTATTAATTTATTGGATATAGCGCACAACTTTTGTCAATGTTGATACGTTTTCCCGTGTACCACGAACAAATTTTGCCGACATAATGCACATTTATCTCAAATATTTTCATATAATTAAAAGTTTTTTCACAAAACGTCTCTTCTGGATCACATTGAAGTTTTTCTCAGCAATACGCTACTCGATTGTCCACTGTTCATATTATAAACAAGTCGTATTCGAGTGGCCTCGGTAGGCTACGTGTAGCCAAAAATGGTGATCAGTTTGGTGAAAATAAAAAATAGTTTTCCCTGCATAGTTAAAGAATGGGCGAACACGTGTACATTTATTATGTTATCAAAATTATAAATAAATTACCGCCACACAAATACGTATGTACATTATAGCAGCAAATTCATTATTTTTACGTCTCATTTTTATCGTTCACGTTTCGGACATTTTGATCGGGTAAGGTTCGTAAGACTACCACTAGATAGAACTCTGTGGACAAAATTTTTCCATAGAAAGTGAGAAAATTTCGTTCCAGCTTTAGCAACTGCGATACTAAATGATATGTTGTAATCTTTGATGCACCAGACTTGTTATTTTTAGTTTACAGTACAACCCGGTTATAACATTCCCGTTTTTAACATTTTCCCGCCTATAACACCATAATTTCATGGTCCCGTCATTTCTCCATTTATCACAATGCTTTAATTTCCCGCCTGTAACAATATTAAAATTTCTACATTCCCGCCTTTAACGTTCAAATTTTCTTTGATAACTGCCACAATTTGCAGTATCCCTTCCTTCAAAGTCATAATTTAGAGCGAAACCATAGCTAGAAAATACAGCACGCATATACAAACATCAGATGTTTACATTTGAGTAGTTCACCATAGACGTGGTACACACGCACTCCACAACTTGCACCGGATCGACTATCAATATGGCGTCCTGTTCACGCTTGTTAGCCTATGACTTGTTCCTTTATACTTATGATGCGCATTTTGTGCACTGATACATGGTCGGAAACAGTGCTACTGTAGTCTATGGTGCTGGTTTTTGTTTCAAAGGTTTAACACCTTGAAATGGTTAACTGTTCTATGGATATATTCACGGCTTTTGTTTGTGGTTAACCTTTACCGTAATTTTTTTTTTTTTACTTATTGTAGTCACTGTCGTATTTAATTAAAATACGCCGCATTGAAATTTTATTCAGGTTTTTGTACGGTTATGATGGCCGATAAATATAAGCGAAAATATATTCTGTAGCTGAAAAAATTCAGTTTATTAACCAAGTGGACAGGAACCCCAACAAAACGCGTGTTGTGATTGCAAAAGAGTTGAATATTTCTGTTTCGACTCTGAACTGTATCGTACAAAACATTTTTTTTTCTTTAGCATATTATTAGGTATTAGTAGGGACATGCAAATTTCGCATTTACGATAAAACGAATTTTTACGCGAAATTCGTAAGTTTAACACGAATAACCTCACTTTTACATAATTTCTGATACCGCGAATTCTTTTTGCGAAATACGTTTGTTTACCACGAATAACCACACTTTCCCGCCATTTGGTAACTTAAAAAAAGTAAATAAATAGCCGTTGTCACCACTGATAACACCATCAACGTAAAGACTACACTTGCCAATGTTTACGTTTCATTATTTATTTGATACGACGCGTTCTTGGCGAACTGCACTCGTGCACTAAACGCTCATGTCTCGAAGGCACGTTTACAGAGTCAAAGAGTAATGTACAGCCATTTTGTTGGATATTTTGTGCGTTACAGCGCTTGTGTCGCGAAGCAAATTATAAATTACGCACAACTGTTCATCTTGCATGTACTATGGACTGTGCAAACTGTTTTAATTTTGTTCTCTTACAGTAAACAAACTTAACAATTACGTTTTATGTTTAAGAATGATAATTTTTGTTTAAAAATGTTGTATACAGTGCAACTATTTTATAAAAACTGTAGTTTGTGATAGAAAACGTCTTCATATTTCTCAGTATAGGTTTGAAAGTGTAAAATATGCCGAAACCTCAAGCAATCGCCAAACTTCGTGAGCGCGAATTTCGTGATAGTGGATTATATGCGAGGGTAAATACGTAGTTGGGCGATATGTGTTAAATTTTTTTTTTAAATCCGAAAATACTTTAATAACGAGGCTAGAAGACTGGAGCTAGCCAAACGCTCATATTTTGCATAGTGAGCTTACCAAGGTGCAGCGCAACTTTGGAAACATGGAGTGCATTTTTTTGACGAAACAAAACAAGTTTTGGACCACATGAACACCACGAAAGCAGCTGCTGTGAAAATAAGTGTAGTGCAAGTGTCTACAAAATCTCTGGTGAAGCTTACCAGCTTGATGGCTACAGATCCAAGCAGACTTGACTTTGAAACACTGACTGTCTTTAATCCAAAAAATATTTTGATTACGGACATGAGCCCTATTTTGCTTGCTAAGTTGTGTAAAGTTTCTACTCGGAAAGAAATGGACCGCCAGGAGCTGATCACCGGTTTTGGAGAGTTAAAACAGATAGTTGAGAAACAAATGAAGGAAAGCAGTGTGGATGTAGTGAAGGCACTTCAAGTTTTAAAACTTTCACAACCTGAATTTTCTGACAAGTGCCTGGAAGCAGTGTGGATGTTGTGTGCAAACGTTGATTCGGAACGCTTCTTGTTACAACACAATAATGTTCTCACTGACAAGAGAACTAATTTGAAACAAGAAAATTGAGCTACAATGGCTATTTTTTCATTTGAAAGTTAAATGTTGTGTCAAAGTACTTTGGTTCTGAAATTATTGGGTTGACTTAATTTAGAATCTGAGTTCTTAAACTTGTGTCTTTTTAACTTATATTTGTGTAATTTTAATTTATAATGTTTCAATTGATGGTGCAATTATATTACAATGTTCTCTTCATATTTCTTACACTTGAAATTGTAAAAATAAAAAAAAATAACCCCCACTTTTAGGTAAAAATAACACCGATTTTAAGGGAAAATAACACCACTTTTCATCACAAAATAAACACACCTTTAGCATGTCTCTAGGTATTAGGTATTACCTATAAATAAAATTAACCAATTTTCCACTCTATTGCTGTACTTAGTGTAATACTCCTGTCTTTTGTGTTGTTTTACCTAAACTTTTTAATTTAATCAATCCACGCGTAATTTTTACAAAGTGAAGATGATTTCCTGCTTATAACATTTTCCTGCTTATAACATTTTTTTATGTTGGTCCCTTGGAGAATGTTATAACAGGGTTGTACTGTATTTACTTTTGACGGTAAAAATAATTACGTGTTATTAAGCTGCAAATGTGCTTCAATAATAAATACGTACATAAAAAAGGTGAAAAACGCGTTAAAAAACGTAAGGCATTATCTGTGCGAGATAAACTGGACATTATTGAAAAGGGAGACTCCAACCCCACTGTCCCGCACGTGTTAATAGCAAAGGAACTGGGAATTGCAACATCCACATTAAGTACAATATTAAACAAGCTGAACAATCTTCTTTCTCAAGCTGCGATAACGTCACAGAGTATTAAATGCCCGAAAAAAGGATAATACGCCAATTTCCAAGAACCATTAGGTAATAGAAAGTGTAGTTCATTAAAAATATTATCTGCATTTGCTCATAAAACTGTTGCTTTGAGTATTTTCATTCGTTCTTTTCATGGCTTAGGCCTATGTGTAGTTAAGATTTTGCTTTTGAGTATGTATTGCATACTTGCCAACCCTCCCGCTTTAGGCGGGAGACTCCCGATTTTATAACCTTTCTCCTGCCCTCCCGATTTGTCATTCAAATCTCCCGCTTTTTGGTTCTGTTTCTCTTGAAGTTTTTAATGCCGTAAATTTATAGTATTAATATGTTTGTACCATTATTCCGTACAAGCGTTTAGTATCTACAGTTCGTACCATAACGTGTGGTTATTTTAATAGCCTCAATGCCCACAATTGTCGGCTAAAACTCTTGGTTAAGCGTAGAAAGAAACGTAGTTATTTACGATAATTATGGGAGCTGTTTTGGTACACGTTCGTCATTGGTGTTTGTTAGCCAACCAGAAAAAGGTTTCATTTGTTTTCCAAGATGGCGTGTGTTGTCAACATTGAAAACTGTGTTTTCGGTGGTGGTGGTTTAAAATAAAGACGGACTGAATTAATGAGTTTATGATACCACTGTTTACATTCGTGCCCAAATTCGCTTCGGTTTGTAAGCCGGCTATGTGTGAATTGTTAGTTTGTGCCTGAACAAATTCGCCTTTGTTCGCGTCTGTGCTCACAGACGAAGTGTAGAGTTAGCATTATAGTCTTTGAATTTATTCAACGGTGTATTCATAAAAATATTATTTTGTGAAGCAGTTGCGTGATGAGTATTTTTGTTTAGTTGTAGGTCTACTCCGCAATAGGGATTTAATAGAAATGGCGCTCAGTAAGCCTACAGTGAAGTATCTTGCTGTGTACAAGAAGACATTCAGTGACGAATTTCCGTGCATTTTGCAATCGAGGAAAGGTGAACATGCTGCATTTTGTAAAGTAATTTTCTATAAAATATTGATAATGACATAGGACTTATTTAGGCATAGTAAATATCAAGAAACTTAAAGATGTTAATTGAAAATTGGGAAAAAAAATTTAACAATCTAGAATTAACGCACGTTAAAGATGAGTAAATTTTAAATTTGTTTTTATATGGTGTGCACGTACTATATGCCCTCTTTTTGTGCCCCTGCCTACCCTATATTTTGTAAATGGGAAAGTCTTTCTCTTTTGAACTCTCCACAGTAGGCACGTGCAGACAATTCTTAAAAATAACTAGCCCAATAAAAATATTACAATTTCAACCAGCTGTTTTTTATAATTTTTACTTAG